>NC_142947.1:38876991-38919491 GCF_046866305.1 Octopus bimaculoides | reverse complement strand
TTCTACTATAGCCTTGGGCCGACCAAATCCTTGTGGGTGGATTTTGTAGACGGAAACTGAAAGAAGTCCGTCGTATATATATATATATATATATATATATATATATATATATGTGTGTGTGTGTGTGTGTATGTGTGTGTGTGTGTGTGTGTGTGTGTGTGTGTGTGTGTGTGTGTGTGTGTGTGTGTGTGTGTGTTTGTTTGTTTGTGTATCTATATTTGTCCCGCCATCGCTTGACAACCAATGTTGATGTGTTTACGTCCCCGTCAATTAGCGGTTCGGCAAAACTGTCTGATAAAATAACTACTAGACTTACAAAGAATAAGTTCTGGGGTCGATTTGTTCGACTAAAGGCGGTACTCCAGCATGGCCGCAGTCAAATGACTGATACAAATCAAAGAAAACACAAGGATAAGCATATTAAAAGGGGTCCGTGGAGAAATTCATTGAAAAAAAAAAGGGCTTAAGGCATTTGAAGCTAGAAATATTGCAGTAAAACGTGAAATTCTTCGAGCAGACCTGCGTCTCATGCGAAATCTGTGATGAGCCCGAGTGACGCTGATGATCTTGTGACGCCTCTGATATATATATATATATATATATATATATATATATATATATATATATATATATATATATATAAATATATATATATATATATATAATCATAAATATATAGGGATTGACAGTAACCTGCTTCTCCAACATACTGAGAATTCAGAAATAGCAGTCAAAGAACTACTGATTTCAAAACTACAAATTATTACTCTAGACTGAGCTACCCGGCAGAATTGTTAATTATTAATTTTATTACTAATTGATGATTCCCTGCCCTGCATATCTATATATATATATATATATATATATATATATATATATACACTCTTTTACTTGTTTCAGTCATTTGACTGCGGCCATGCTGGAGCACCGCCTTTAGTCGAGAAAATCGACCCCACGACTTATTCTTTGTAAGCCTAGTACTTATTCTATCGGTCTCTTTTTGCCGAACCGCTAAGTTACGGGGACGTAAACACACCAGCATCGGTTCTCAAGCGATGCTGGGGGAGACAAACACAGACGCACAAGCACACACACACACACACACACACACACACACACACACACACACACACACACACACACACACACACACACACACACACATATATATATACATATATACGACGGGCTTCTTTCAGTTTCCGTCTACCAAATCCACTCACAATGTTTTGGTCGGCCCAAGGCTATAGTAGAAGACACTTGCCCAAGGTGCCACGCAGTGGGACTGAACCCGGAACCATGTGGTTGGTAAGCAAGCTACTTACCACGCAGTCACTCCTGTGCCTATATATATATAATTTAGAGAAAAGAACCACAATTCTTGAACTCATCCATGAAAATCCACAGTCACATATAGAAAAATTTAATTAGTAAATACACTAAAAAGAACTATTATAAAATACAAAGTAATAATTATCAGAATAATATTATTTTATTATTTTAATATTATTATTTTAATAATTATTACTTTGTATTTTATTTTCGTTCTTTTTGGTGTATTTACTTATTAAATTTTTCTATATGTGACGGTGGATTTTCATGGATGAGTTCATGAACTTTGGTTCTTTTCTCTAAATTATATATTTTTATATTATATACTGTGAAACTTAATTTAATTTTAATTTTTGATAAATGAAATTAAATTGAGTTTTTACCGGTAAATTTGGATTTTTATCCCTAAGATATATATATATATATATATATGTGTGTGTGTGTGTGTGTGTGTGTGTGTGTGTGTGTGTGTGTGTGTGTGTGTGTATGTATGTATGTACGTAAGCATACATGCACGCACGTAGGCATATACACACACACAACACAAATACATGCACATGTGTGTGTGTGTGAGTATGTGTGTATGTGTGTGAGTATGTGTGTATGTGTGTATTTCTGTGTCTGTCTTTGTGAATGTGTGATGTAATAAGCAAAATGGTTTATAATGGAAGAGGATGAATTACAGCTCGACAAAAAAAAAAAAAAGATGAAATCGAAATAAATAAATAAATAAATAAATTGCTGCCTTGTGTAATTAAACCTCCCTCGCTGTTTCAGACCGTAATCCGAAACCCTTCGATAAATCCAATAGTTTGTCTATGGTTTGGAAACGGGAACTCCAGAGCGGAAACTGGCAGTGTGCCAACTCAAAATGGAAAGATCAGCTCTGGGCATAACATATCACGGCAGAAAGACAAACAAATGAGTCTGAAAACGGATGAAGGTAGACAATATTCTTACCATTGTAGAAAAGAGATATTCATGTCTGTTAGTTGTTTGCTCAGTGCTTTACAGGGAGGCTACATTAAACACATTTCATCTTTTCCTATATATATTTATTTATTTCCTTTCCTTTTGATCATCATCGTTATTATTATTATTATTATTATTATTATTATTATTATTATTATTATTATTTTATGTTTGACTTTTGTTTTGCATTTGTACAAGTTGGATCCAAGTCTCACCCAGAGACCTCAAGAGACAACAAGTTAGAAGTTCATGTAGGTGTTATGCCTAGGGTACCATATATTTGGATTTGTACAGTTTTGTTCAAGTGAATGTTTAAGAAACCATAAGAAAATTATGTTTGCTTTAAAATTTGAGATCACATAGGCAGTATTTTACGTAGGATATGGGCGGTTCCCATGAGCACTATCTTTTGGACTTCAGCCATTTTGGGGTTTCCTGGTATCTGAGCTAGGTAGTAATCAGCCCGTTTCGCTGTCATTCCCAGGGCACCTATGACAATAGGTATTGTTTTCGTCTTCAGATTCCACATTTTGCTAATTTCTATTTCAAGATCTTTATATTTGCTCAGTTTTTGGTAGGTCTTGACAGATACGTTTATATCAATTGGGACAGTCATATCAATGAGGAGGCATGATTTTTGTCTGAAGTCTTTCAGTATGATGTCTGGCCTATTTGCGTCTATCTTTCTGTCAGTTTGAATGGTGAAGTTCCAGAGGAGTGCAATGTGATCATTTTCAAGTACTGGGGGTGGTTTGTGTTCCCACCAGTTTTTATCATGGGGCAAGTCCAGGTTTTTGCATATTACCCAGTGAATATATTGTGCAGCTCTATCATGCCTGTTGAGATACTCTGTAGGCGCAAGCAGACTGCACATGGAGACAACATGATCGATGGTCTCATTTTGTTGTTGGCATATACGACATAATGGGGAGCTGCCGTTCTTTAATATGTTGGCCTGGTAGTTCTTTGTAGGTAGGCATTGATCTTGGGCTGCTATGATAAACCCCTCTGTTTCTGATTTCAATTCAGAGGCCATTAACCATTGGTGGGTAAGGGCTTTGTCAATATCTGCATTATTCGCTCTCTTTGGGTATTTGCCATTGAGAGGTTTTTATTATTATTATTATTATTGTTGTTATTATTATTATCATTATTATTATTATTATTATTATTATTATTATTATTATTATTATTATTATTATTATTATTATTATTATTATCATTATTATTATCATTATTATTATTATTATTAAGGCGGCGAGCCGGGCGAAATGCTTAGCATTATTTCGTCTGCCGTTACGTTCTGAGTTCAAATTCCGCCGAGATCGACTTTGCCTTTCATCCTTTTGGGGTCGATAAATTAAGTACCAGTTGAGTACTGGAGTTGATGTAACCGACTCTCACCCTCCCCAAAATTTCAGGCTTTGTGCCTATAGTAGAACAGATTATTATTATTATTATTATTCTTCAGTAGTTTTATTTTTATAACGTGCTTTCACTTCACTACCGATCACAGTTCTGTGTGCCTTGAGTATGTGCTGTGGTTTGCTGTGGTGCTCTTATGGTTACTGTATTGAAAGTGTTTTGTGTAGGATGTGTGCAGTGCCCTGTAGTGCAATTTTCTGTATGTTATATATATTTGTAAGTCCTGATGTTTTTGTTATGTATTTGTCTGAATATTTTTTTTATTATACCTAAGGCACCTACTATGATAGGAATTGGTTCTGTTTTTAGATTCCACATTCGAGTTACCTCCATTTCCAGGTTTTTGTATTTTGAAAGTTTCTCCATTTCTTTTAGGAAAACGTTGTCATCTGCTGGTATTGACACATCAATTAGAATATTATTATTATCATTATTATCATTATTATTATTATTATTATTATTATTATTATTATTATTATTATTATTAAGGTAGCGAGATGACAGAATCGTTAGCTCGCCGGAAGATATGCTTTACAGCATTTCATCCGTCTTTACGTTCTGAGGTCGACTTCCGCTGAGGTCGACTTTGCCGTTCATCCTTTCGGGAACGATAAAATAAGTACCAGCTGAGTACTGGGGGGTCGATGGAATCGACTATCCCCCTCTATCAAATTCCAGGTCTTGTGCCTTTACTGGAAAGGATAATAATAATAATTATTATTATTATCATTATTATTATTATTACTGAGGTGGCTAAACATAGGGGAAGAGGCTAGTCGATTAGATCGATCCTAATAATCAGCTGGTATCTATTTTATCGCTGCCGAAAGGATGAAAGGTAAAGTCAGCCTCGGTGGAATTTGAACTCAGAATGTAAAAACAGACGAAATGCCGGCGTGCTAACGATTGAGCCAGCTCGCTGCCTTCGAAATAATATAAGTACTGGAAATAAACCTTCCTAACTAGGATTTGAAATAGCAGTGAATTACTCAACTGGAATATGGCTGAAATATTTAGAAAGAACTTTTGTGTAGAATGAGACAAATTGGCGCAGCCGTTTTGGTGCTGGTGATTCGGTATTGTTAGCTGGACATTCACCTTGTTTTGGTGTTAGTACTTTGTAACACTGAAGGCAAACACATGTGTACGCGCAGAAATATGTGCATACAGAGAGATATTTTAGAGGAAGAAGGAGAGAGGAGGCCCGAGACGGTGAGAGTGAGGTTATGAGAGGGAGAACGCGTGAGAAAGAGAGAGAGAGAGAGAGACATTGCTAGCTATAAATTGAAGATCACTGACATAAGCACATTCCTTCTCATACGCATAAACAATAATATTCTCATTAACATAGAGAGGGGGGAAGAAAGAGAGAGGGAGAGAAAAAGATAGGGAGAAAGAGAGAAACATTAAAACGTCTGATGTCAAATCCGCCAGCGTTGAATCATCAACGCCAAATTGGCGGTGCCAAAACTGCCGTGCCAAAATGTCTCTCACCTAAGCTTGACATTCGGAACATTACTAAACTACTCGTGATGGCTAAAATAAAACATAGGGAAGCCTCTTGATCCAGGTTGCTCCTGCAAATTTAGGATAAAATGTTTGTTCTAAGGGGAAAACATTTGCTAGATTTTATATATTCTTATGAAATCTAATGCAGCCAATATGTTCATTATCAAATACAGAATTATCAGAATCGTAGTAAATTTTTAAAGATAACCATATTCCAGAAGATTTCAAAGCTCAGCAAGCAAACAAATCAACGTAGTTTTAGCAAAGCAAAATAAAAGAATGAATAAATTCTTCGTCAACAAAAATCGCTGTAGAAGATACGCCATCGTGAAAAAAAAACAAAAAAGAAAACATGGCAAAATCCTGAAAACCTATTGAAAGTCGATATGAAGAAATGGCATTTTTAATAAGCAAATGGAAGAATGTCCTCAAGGCACGACTATATAATCTGGAATAACACCAGCAATAAGAAAGCAAAATAAAACGAATACATCACAGCTGCATGTTCAAGGGAATAACCGTAGCGAAATTATGCACAACCGGTCCGATATTGCTACGGAAGTATTCTGTTCTCTTGACATGTAAGTAGTTAGGATATACAGGAGAAACAAAACATTGACGGATCCAATATGAAAAGTTTGCATATCCAGTATCAAAGATACACTTTTGCTAAATCAAAATATTATGTACCAACCGTTTTAGTTCAAATGATGTTTCACAAAGAATGTAACTATATACTTTATGTTGTGTCGACGCCCCCAAGCGAAGACGTAAGATCTTCCAAGACATATAAATAGAGGTTGTCTGGCCGTGGTAGAGGTGTTGAGTAGCAGTTGTGTAGCGGTTGAGAAGAGGTCATCCGAAGGTGCTAGATAGCAGTAGCTTGAGACATAACACTTTATAAGGGAAACAAATCGTCATATAAGCCATGATAACGAGGATTTTAGTGTTTTAATTTTCTTTCCACTCTTACCTCAGGGCAGGTAGCTAGTTAAAAAAAAATATACCTAAAATGTCTAACTATATTTGTACACCTATGACCAATAAACACACACACACACACACACACACACACACACACACACACACACACACATACATAATTAAAAGTGTCTATTTACTTCCTGCATGTCTGTGTACATACACAACTGGCCTTTATGTGCGTGAAAAACTGACAGGGCAGCTTTAAACTACTCTCCAACATCGTACAGAGCAGTGCGAATAAACACAATCCACATTACGACCAAATGCACTGCAATTGTTAAGGTCAACGTGACCTGTTAGCTGAATCCTAGCTTGCATAAACTTTAAAATAGTTGTAATCTAATAATCTCTCCGTGAACACAAATGGAAAGATAAAACCTGTGGACAAATGACTTTTACTCTTTTACTCTTTTACTCGTTTACTCTTTTACTTGTTTCAGTCATTTGACTGCGGCCATGCTGGAGGACAGCCTTTTAGTCGAACAAATCGACCCCAGGACTTATTCCTATGTAAACCTAGTACTTATTCTATCAGCCTCTTTTTCCGAACCACTAGGTTACGGGGACGTAAACACACCAACATCGGTTTGTCAAGCGATGGTAGGGAGACAACCCCAGACACACACACACATACATATATATGACGGGCTTCTTTCAGTTTCGTCTACCAAATCTACACACAAGGCGTTGGTCGGCCCGAGGCTATAGAAGAAGACACTTGCCCAAGGTGACACGCAGTGGGACTGAACCCGGGACCAAATGGGTGGTAAGCAAGCTACTCCTGTGCCTATAGCCACTTTGTTCATTTTTATATATACTGCGAAGATACAGTCGAATTCTTTGTCTTTTACTTGTTTCAGTCGTGAGACGAGACTGCGGCCATGCTGGGGCACCGCCTTGAAGAATTTTATTCGAGCGATTCAACTTCACTAAACACACCAACACTGCTTGTCAGTCAGTGGGTGGTGGTTGGGGACAAACACAGACACAGAGACACACGTACATAGAAATATATATACGGCGGGCTTCTTACAGTTTCCACTTACCAAATCCACTCACAAGTCTTTGGTGGGACCGAGGCTATAGAAGATAGCTGCCCGGGATGCCACGCAGTGGGACTGAACCAGGTGATTGACAGGCAAGCTTCTAACCGCACAACTACGCCTGCGATTGCACAGCCACGCCTCCTTCTGCACGACCACAACTGCGCATGTTTATTAAAAAGGTGTATTTTACATTTCAAATGTTTTTGCATACAAATACATGCATGTGTGTGTGTGTGTGTGTGTGTGTGTGTGTGTGTGTGTGTACATGCATGTGTGTATATGTATCTGTGTACATGCGTATGTGTGTACATGCATGTGTGTGTATGTGTGTGTATGCATGTGTGTGTACACGCATGTGTGTGTGCATGTGTATGTGTGGACATAATGCTAGCTTACGTGTGTACACAAACACACACATAAAATACATACATAAATATATGAATATTTTCAAACACATACATGCATATATATATGTGTGTGTGCATGCGTGCGTGCGCGTGTCTACATATGTATGCATATATAATTACACATTATGCATATTTGCATAAGTACATTCATATCAGAGGCCTTGAGTGGAATATGTCTGTTTTATATAATGCGCAATTCGTTATAAAATTATGTATGAACACACACACACACACACACTCATACATTCATACATACATACATACATGCACACATACATACACACACACACATATATACATGCATACACACACCTACATACATACATACATACATGCACACACACATACATAAATATATACATGCACCCACATATGTCTGGATATGCATGTATGTATTTACATAAATTAGAGAGTGCTGGCCAATAGGTTGAAGGTAGTAACGTACTGAATTAGTGATTCAGGTTCGAATACTAGCAGCTGTCATTTAATTGGAATTGCTGCTGTTGAATTTCTGTCTTATTTCTCTGATTTAAAATAATGTTTTAGACACACACTCATACATTATACATACATTATACATGCATACATATATACATACATGCTTATATATATATATATATATATATATAAATTCTTGCATTACATACATACGCACAAATATATTAGCATCTGTATGTGTATCATTTTTATAGAGGTTTGCTAAATACACACACACATACATACACACACATGTATATATTTTTGCAGAATATATTTATGTATATATTATATAGATAACATAGATTATATACATAAATATGCACATATATGTATATATGCATGCAGACATGGAGATTTCTGCATCCGTACAGGTATGTGTGCATTAAATGCTAAATCACTGAAAAAAATATTTTGCAAAAAAAGTAATAAATAAATAAATAAATAAATAAATAAATAAATAAATGATAATAATAATAATAATAATAATAATAATAATAATAATAATAATAATAATAATAATAATAATAATAATAATAATAATAATAATAAATTGTAAAATGAAAACAGAATATTTTGTAATATGAAGCCAAAAATTGATCGTCAAAAAAAAAGAAACAATATACAAAATCGATAAAGTATAACTGTGTTCTACGTATAGAACACGTGAGTTTAATGCAAAGATGTTCTTGAAAATTCTAATAGAATTAGCTGATGTCTGCCTGTACCTGTCATTATTGAATAATATAAACTGCATGTTTCACGTTAGCTGTTGACAGATTTAGTCAATCAGTCTACTTCGATATAAATATACATCGACTAGGGAGTAATTTCAATAATAGGAAGATTATAGTAACGCATTTCACCACTGATTTACCGCGTGAACGGTAAGAAGAACACGTGACTTCACCAGAAGATCCGTTCGTCACCAACTCCAAATATGGCGATTGCTTGTTGATGTTGTTGTTATTGTGTTCTTTATATGGTAATTATTTGTTGTACCTCAGAGTGAATGCCTTGCAACATGCGCTGTCGTTTACTACTTACTAAAATTACTGATCGATTCGCATCATTCAGAAAGCAACGATTGTGTCTCTCTCACTGAATGGAAAAGCCCGAGTGTGTGTGTGTGTGTGTGTGTGTGTGTGTGTGTGTGTGTGTGTGTGTGTGTGAATGCATAGGTGTGTGAGATAGCATGCATACACACAGATATATGGGCTGATGTATGTGTTCGTATGTGATGTTTTCCATTTAATGCATGCTACCATGCAGAACACATTTTTATGCATGGATTCACATGCACGCTTATCTATGTGCAAACATGCATATATTAGACGTTGAATGTATCTATATTCTTGTTTGATGCGCTTCTACATATGATGGACCGCATTTAGAATTCATGTTTTACAAATTTATTTTCGCATGCGCTTGTTTATATATATATATATATATACAAATATAAATCAGACAGCCTAGCATTTTCTCGGTCTTATTATAGTCAGTTTCTTTTCCCCAGAGACAGAGAAATATATATATATATATATATATATATATATATATATATATATATATATATAGGGAAAGGGGGGAGAGAGACAGAGAGAAAGAAAGAGAGAAGGAGGAAGCGAGAGAAAGAGGTAGATAGGTTTTGAGAGATGTTTTCACTTCAGTGTTAGACGCACTTTATCTATCGATTCTGAGAGGAAGGACTGCAAATTTGTCCTCGGCATCATTTGAACTCAAATCGAGGTGAGCAGGAATCAATACAGCTAAGCATCCTCTTGAACATACAACCAACGCTACCAACTCACGCACAAAGACACAAAAAGACACACACAAGCACACACACACAAACCACAAACATGCACATACACACTCACACAAACACACATAGGCAAATAGACAGAGTAATACTTATATATGTATATAAATACACACACTCACACACACACACACACACATATATATATATATATATATATTATTAATATTTAGCAGAAGCAACAATATGATTTCAGGGCTGAGGGTTTCGTGTGTTAGCACTTTCAAACCTGTATATATATATATATATATATATATATATATATATATATATATATATATATATATGTATAGTTAAAAAAAAACAATAACAAAAAAACAAAAAAAACAACAAAGTGAGGACGTGATATGGATAGTATTATTGGACGCTCAGGAAAGGAAAGAGAGAGTGTATGACGTTTCGGGCGTAGCCCTTCGTCGGAAAGATGGAAAGTTCGGAGAATGGAAGAACGGAGAAAGAGGAAAATGGTACCGATGCCCACGAGGTTACATTTATATTTAAAACATATATATATATATATATATATATATATATATATATATATATATATATATATATATATATATATATATATATATATATATTATATATATATATATATATATATATATATATATATATATATATGGGGGTGAGCAACCAGATCGAACCATCTCAAGTGAAACTGCCCGAAATGGTCGTGACTTCTGGAACTTGACTGAGGAAAGAAAGCCACGAATGACCCGTCTTTTTTTACCTGTCCTTCTAATTGTTGTTTCTCTTGTCCGCCTTTGTATCGTCTGCCTGTCCGAATCTTTTAATGTCCTCTATTGCGTTTTTGTTCCAATTATATATATATATATATATATATATATATATATATATATATATATATATATATATATATATATATCTGTGTGTGTGTGTGTGTCTTTTGTGCCCGTGTTTGTCCCCCGTCACCGTTTGACAACAGATGTTGGTGTGTTAATGTCCTCGTAACGTAGCGGTTCGGCAAAAAAGACCGATAAAATAAGTACTAGACTTACAAAGAATAAGTCCTGACTAAAACCCTTGAAGGCGGTGCTCCTGCGTGGCCGCATTCGAAAGGTTGAAACACATAAAAGAATAAAAGAAAATATACAGGCTTGATATATACATGGGCCTTCCTACGTCTGATGCGCTGAAGAGATTGTACTTCTATCCTGGAAATTTCCTTTTCAAAGAACAGACCCTTGTAATAATTTTGACAAAAAAACAATTCATGCAAATTTCTAGAAATCTATCGTAACCAAAGACGAAGACAGGTGTATGAACAACAAGCAGGTGTATTAGTTTGACGCTCGATAAAGCGAAGAAGTCTTTTACGTTTCGAGCCTACGCTCTTCAACAGAAAAGAATAAGAGAAAATAAGTAGACAGAGAATGAAAAAAAAAACACTTGTGGATCTAGCGGTCAAGCATGGCAACTTTATATATACGGTGAAGCTTGGCGACCACACACACACACACACACACACACACACACACACACACATGCATACATTTATACACACACATATGTTGATTGTTCTCAAAATAAGTGAAACATTACAGTAAGTCTTTCCAGTTTTCTTCAGCCTAAGAGAGAGTAAGAGAAGAATGTGAGGGAGAATTTATTTGCGATGAATGCAGCTACCGTTCTGTTTAAACTGTTTCTAATCAGTGGTTAATGAACTACGAAAGACAGACAGAAGTGGATTAAGGCAGAGATATTCAGCGCGACGTTGAAATAACTGGTGAGCATAAGAGAAGAAAATTCTGCAACAAGTAGGTCCTTGAAAGAACAGATTGCTAACGAGTACACGGCTCCGGGCTATTTCACTGTTGCTAGGAGTAGATTTTCCTATAAAGTCAATAACTTATATGTTGTTGTTATTTTGTGTGCGTGCGTGTGTGCGGGAGCGTATGTGCATGCACCATTGTGTGTGTGTGTCTATGTGTGTATGTGTGTGTGTTATGTGTATTGTGGTTGTAGTGTTTTATGAGATTGTGTAACACTGGCATTGGAAACGTTTGTGTTTTATCAGATAGTACTAGCTGATATTTGCCTCTGTATACTCGAGCGAGAAATTTCTTTTTTTTTTTTTTTAATTTCTCTCTCTGGTGTTGGCACAAAGCCTGTATCTTTGGGGGCGGGAGCTAGTCGATTATATCGCCCCCTGTGCTCAACTGATACTTATTTTATCGAGCCTCAAAGGATGAAAAGTAAAGTTGACCTAGGCGAAATCTGAACTCAGAATGAACAGTGGCGCAAGAAATGACGCGAAGCATTTTGGCTGGTGTGTTAACGACTCTGCCAGCTCACCGCCTTCAGCAGGGTAAATACTGTGTTCAAATTTTCACACAGAGCCGGTAATTTTTTAGAGGAAGGGAGCCAGTCGATATAAGAAATGCTCTGCTTTCATCAGTGGAATATACTCAGATAGCACATAAATACACACACACACACACACACACACACACACACACACACGTATATATATATACAACATACGAATACTTACATATACGAAGGTATACATACATATATATAAGGAACATAAAACAAGGTTGAAAATGCTATTTTATCATCAAATACATTTTGTACCGGTTTCAGTCTTTTCGATTTTTTCAACTAAGAGTAAAACAAGAAAGACAATTAAAAAAAGTCTAAGTTGAAATCGGTACAAAATGTATTTCATGATAAAATTATTTTAGCATTTTCTACCTTGTCTTATTTTCCTTATACATAACAACTCGTGTGTTACATTTCAACATATATATATATATATATATATATATATATATATATAAACAGTATATGAGTATATGCATATATATGTACATGTATGTATATACGTTCTTCCACATGTACATATAGATACATAATTGGGTACATGACGTGGCAAAAGAACAAGGACAAAAATGGTAAACAAGGTGCAACAAACAAGCAGGCCACATAGAAACATCCCCTTCATCAGCTGCCACCATTAAAACTCCGGCGTTTCGATGTATGTGTGTGTGTGTGTGTGTGTGTGTGTGTGTGTGTGTGTGTGTGTGTAACATGTACATACACCCTCTTCTATATATGTACAAATCTATGTACACACACATACACACACGCGCACACATAAGTATATGGGACTATATGCATGTATATGTATGTATGCATGTATGTATGTATGTATGTATATATGTTTGTGTGTACGTACGCATGTACCATTTGTATAGCTCCACTGAACAGATAACAGATATGTATCGAAATAATTTTTAAAAAATATGGAAGAATATCTTAGCAACTCTGATTTTATTAGCAGAACGAACCACTCTCCTAAGCACGCACACGTATCCATACATACACACACACATACAAAAATTTATGCTTGTAGGTTTGCGTATCTGTTTGTGTTTATACCTGTGTCTATCTATGCCCGTTTGTGTGTGTGTGTGTGTGTGTGTGTGTGTGTGGCATAAACGTGATCACGAGGATAATGGCATAGCTTATTATAAACAGTTGCATTGAATCAAGGTTGTATGCTAACAACATCAAAGGGAAACACGAGATGAGATTGAATTGAACGCGATATCCCTCACAGAAAAAAATAAAACAGAAATGAAAATAAAAATAAAGAATATAAAAAAATATAGGCATATAGAATTAATCAATAAAATATAAAATAAACAAGAGATAATTATCAATGACTATTCTGTTATATGCAACTATTGTTAACATCAGCTATTCTGCCATGTTGTTTTTTTTTTTTAATGCAATAATTTATCTCAGCGTTTATATTCTAGTTTTCGAAGTCCCCGTTTCAATGATGTATCATAGCAAACACGTCATTGTTTTGAGCTAATAGTCCTCTGAGACTTGCCTTGAGTTCACAGAACGTGACTCTTCCTTGGAAGGCTCCGATGATATCTGTTTATTTTGGCAAACCAAATAAAATTACCTTTCCTTTGATTCTGTTTTTGTTATTTTTTTTTTATTCACGCAGTTTGAAAAGTTGTTACGCACGGGTATGCTCTTCGTAACATGAGATACTATATATTTATTTAAAGTTATATTTGAATGATCTGCGGTTTGTTTTTACACAGTTTGCAATCAATGGGTAATTAATCTGCCATGTGTTTTATTATTTTTCTATTTTACTTTTTTTTTTTTTTTTTTTGCTTGCGAAGACGAAACAAACTCGTTCGTGTTCCATAATTGGAAATAGTTCAGCGTTCGTTCGCAGATATCCGATGTTATTCTGTCTTCTTCGATTAATGTTGCGAAGTGTTAAATAAGAATGTTACAGAATCCAACGGAAAATTCAAAATAAACGGATTCAAATATTGGTTTCCAATTTTGGAACAAAGTTAGCAGTTACAGGGAGGAGTAAGGCGTTTATAATGACCTCAGTACACGACTGGTACAAACTTTATTGACTCAGAACACAGCTGGTGCTAATTTTATTGACTCTAGCAGCATTTGAACTCGGAATATAGACGAAAGAAATGCCTGTAAGCATTATGTCTGGCACTATAGCAATCCTGCCAGCTGTTCTTCAAATGGGTTAAAATATTGGTTTCACCTTTTGGTACAAGGCCGGCAATTTCGGGGAGGTGTAAAGGGATTACATCGACCCCAGCGCTCAACTGGTAATAATTTTATTGACTCCAGACGGATGAAAGGTAAAGTCGACCTCAGAAGGTAAATGCGGACGAAACGCCGCTAAGCATTTTCCCGCCAGGCAAACGTTCCTGCCAGCTCGCCGCCATTAAACGGGTCTTGGCAATGTGGACCACCCTACTCGCTACCTCGGCCCATTTCTTCTCTATTTGGAGGCCTGGTCCGAACAAGACGCCTAGCAACTTAATCGGGCCCTCTGTCCACCAACGTGCCACGACGCCGTCAGGAAGTATCGACTTGCCTATCCAGGTGCCGAGCTGCAAGCCGACTGACTTTTCACATTAACCTTTGCTCCTGCCACCGTCTCGTATTCCTCAATGGCCTTGCCTACCCTCTGTAGGTGATGCATTTCGGTTACGATGATGGTGATGTCGTCCGCGTACGCTGAAACCGACTCTCCACAGCCTGGCTGTCTCGGGATGTCGTCCAATTTTCGCAACAATGGCTCAAGAGCCATTACATACAAAAGCAGAGAGAGAGAGAGCGGACACCCTTGACGAACCGAGCGTTTGATGCTGAACTGCTTAGATAAACAGCCGTTCACCCGAACTACCGAGTCGATGTTGCGATAAATTTCAATGATCCACCTGAGAAAGCCAAGACCCAGGCCGAACCGCGCAGAACGGACACCAGGTAATGATGGTCAACCTTATCAAAAGCCTTTGATTGGTCTAAATGGACCACTGCCCCTCCCTTGCCAGAATCGTTATTAAACCCCTCTACAGTGTACCGTATAAGATGGAGGTTAACCTGGAATGGATCTACCGGCAACGGCACATGTTTGTGCCTTCCTGATCAAGCCATCCGCGACACGCGCCAATCTTTTCGATAACACTTTGGCTAAAATCTTCAACTCTGTGTTTAGTAGAGTGATGGGTCGAAAATTATCAATACAATCCCCCTTGTTCGGGTCCTTTCTGACAAGCGTTACCACTCCCCGACGCACAGAACTGGGAATGAACCCATTCTGCTGCCAGTTCGTGTAGACATTCGCCAGCAGGTGCCCGAACAAGTCTGGCATACTTTTATACAGTTCATAGGGCAGACCATCCAGTCCCGGCGCCTTACGAATTACAGGCACAAATCATTTTTGCCAGCTGAGTGAACTGGAACAACGTGAAATAAAGTGTCTTGCTCAAGAACACAACGCACCACCTGTTTTCGAACTAATGACCTTGCGATTGTGAGCCAAACACCTCTGACCACTAAGCCACCCATAACCAGTGAAACCACAACCACAACCGCAACTTCAAAATAAAGCAGTAAAAGAAAATCAAATCCGGCGCCAACAACAACTAAACTTACTGCCAGCTCCTTCAGCCGAACTCCTCATCAACTCCATAGTTACACGGAAGAGAAACAGCAATCTGATGCAAGGAGATTGCCTCACCATCCTGGTCGTTTTCTTTTGATGTAGTTTACCATGTTTACTTGTTTCAGTTTTTATTTTAACATTCTAAACGCTGGATATTTATATTTCAAAGTGTTTCCTATCATTGGGTTTTATGTAAACACCCACACTTTATATCTGTCTTTCTATCCTCGTTCACATCCGGCGACCTTGTGGTAAAAAAAAAATCATTATGTTTATTATTATTATTATTGGCGGTGAGCTGGCAGAATGGTTAGCACACCGGGCAAAATGCTTAGCTGTATTTCGTTTGTCTTTAGGTTCTGAGTTCGAATTCCACCGCGGTCGACTTTGCCTTTCATCCTTTCGGAATCTATAAATTAAGTACCAGTTGCGTACTGGGGTCGATCTAATCGACTAGCCCCTCTCCTAAAATTCAGGGCCTTGTGCCTTGAATAGAAAAGAATGTTCTGAGTTCAAATTCCGACAAGGTCAACTTTGTCTTTCAACCTTTCGGAGTCGATAAATTAAGTACCATTTCTGTAGCCGATTGTTTCGACTAAAATTATTTAAGGCGATGCCCCAGCATGGCCGCAGTCTAATGACTGGAACAAGTAAAAGAAGATATAGAAATTGCATTCTAATTTCAATTAGTTGTTTCTTTTTTTTATCTTGATGTTTGGTGACAACAAGTCTCCTCAAGGTTTAAGAATCTTTCATAGAATCCTTACAGAATACAGGATTGCACTTTTCTGCAAATCAACTCAAAATATTTCAGTTCCGATAACCTTCAGTCTCTTAGGGAGTTGTTTAGGTGTTGTAAAATTGCACCTCATCAGCTGTAGGGACCCACCCACTGCATGCTAGTCAAATTTACTTTCCATTGATATATAGAAAAACAGTGACTATGCAGTCACCACTATTACACAGGAGGGAGGGTTTAATTTCTTTCTAGTAATTTATAGTATTACTGAGCCTGAGTCATTTGAAGCACAATGTATAGTGACATAGCTATTGCCAGGCATTTTGTCTGCGGAATGAGACAACCGGGCGCAGCTGTTTGGACGCTGAAGGTTTGGCACGGCTGAATGGACACTCAGTTTGTGTTGGGGACAGTATTTTTGTCGCAAAAGACAAACACACACACACCTTTGCGTACAGTAATATACACATACAGATACAAAGAGAGAGAGAGAGAGAGAGAGAGAGAGAGAGAGAGAAAGAGAGAGAGAGAGAGGACGGAGAGGGGAAGAGGGAGAAAGAGATTACAGTTTAATAACTGAACAAATGTCATATGCACATTCCATCTCATGCAAATAAATATGCTCCTACACATACTGAGAAGGAGGGAGAGAAAGAGAGAGAAAGAGAGGGAGGGAGAAAAAGAGAAACAGAGAAAGAGAGAGACAAGGAGAAAGAGAAAGAGAGAGAGAGAAAGTGAGAGGGAGAGAGAGAGAAAGTGAGAGGGAGAGAGAGAGAAAGTGAGAGGGAGAGAGAGAGAGGGAGAGAGAGAGGGAGAGAGAGAGGGAGAGAGAACGACAAGCAAACAGACAGACAGATAAACAAACAGATAAATAGAGAGAACGAGCTGAGGGACGGGAGGAGAACGGGAGAGAAATTAAAACAAACGATAGCAAATAAATCAGCGTCAAATCATCAATGCCAAGCAGGCGGCGCCAAAACGTCTCATAACATTAGTCTGACACTCTAACATTTCTCTTACTCTACCCACGCTGTTAGAGATTTAATTCTGCACCCGAGGAGTTCAACAACTCGAACTTTTCTAATATTAAAACATCCTATTTCTATTTAAAATAAACCATGTGTTTTATACCTGTTTCTCGGTAATTTATAAATGGGATACATAATTTTTATCGTATGTATATATATATATATATATATATATATATATATTATATATATGCCTCGAATCCGTTTCTATGTTAAAAATAATGTTGAATTTCGTTTAATTTTTTTTTTTTTTTCCTTGACCTGAAAATAGTTTTGGCACTGATATGGAAACCTGGCGTGATGTAAGTTTATTATTAGAGACATGACCCCAGGATGACTAAGTTGGAAACTCTTCAAAGTAGTCTATCTCAAGGACGGATGTACGTGCCTTGGAAATCTAACTGAAGCAGATACACAAACGGATAAAATATATAGCATATATACACACACACACACACACACACACGATAATATAAGTATTGATATAAATGTGATGTGTATGTATGCATATATACATACACGCACACACACATATATGTATGTATGTATATATATATATATATATATATATATATATATATATATATATATCTTCATGTATACATATATATTTATATTCATATATACATACGTAAATTATCACATTTCCCGTTGCTTATATTTATGCATTGGGATATGTTATATGTAAACCCAACTGTTTTTTTTTTACAACAGAATTTCAAGCTATTTCACACGATTTCTGTTGCTGTTTCTTTATATGTTTTTTTTTTTTTAGCTTTTATTCTCGTTTTTTTTTTAAATGTTATACTTATGTTTGTTGAAAATTTTTGAATATAATGATAAATGACGAGATTACAGACCCGATTGCCTGTTTTATATCTCGGAGGAACCCTTTTGAAGAATCTTTTTCCCAAATGGGAAAGAAACATTTTATGAATGTTCTGAATGCTTCTAACTGTTTTATTAGGAGTAAAAATAATACAGAAACCACACCGGATAAAAGCTGTGTAGGAAATGAAATTCAGATTATGGAAAATAAATAAATCTGAAATAATGCAGAATTAATATTTATACTTGAAATTATAGACATTCCAAACGTGAATGAAGTCCATGCAGTATTTGACAGATATAAACTTCCAGGCGAAATTTGATCACTGTCTTATAATACAGAATCTTCTTTGATCATTAAAAGCACCAATATATAGTTATTCATTAATCATGAAAAACTTCAAATATATTTTCTGTAAAAAGTACAAAAGAAAACCAAATATTAGGACTTGCTTGCCGAGGACTTGTCAAGGGATGACACGCGGTTTCGTTCCCTATTGGAGTCAGTTTCTTCGGCTTTCCAGCTAAATAAATAGGCTGTTAACTGCAGAAGATTAATCTGAAACACGGAAAATTTAAGAAAGTCACTAAAGACATATGGCAGCACAGAACAGTTCAATGTGGCTGTGGTTGACAAGAAACTGCAGGTGGAACCCTTTCGCTGGCGAAGACTAATTTAGTCTTCACTGCCCTACACAGGCAAAGCGTCCAGGCCCAGGGACAAACCGCTTGTGATCCTGAGATGTCTGTTGGAAATACGGAAGTGATGTCAAAAATGCATTGGATTCAGAAGGCCTTGCGTTACCTCTGAGTAGCTACACCAGTTTCGCTTTATCCCAGGGTCTTCTGTCTTTTAATTATTTATTTGTTTCAGTCATTACACTGCGGTCATGCTGGGGCACTGCCTCGAAATATTTAGTGTAAGAAATCGAGTTCAAACGCCGCCGAGATCGACTCTGTCGTTCATCCTTCAGAAGTCGATAAAATAACTATCAGTTTGAGCACTGGGACCAATATATTCAATTAACCCCACTTCCCACCAAAAATTTGAAACATTTTATTTAAAGCTCTTGAAGATTTGACAGCAAGCTCCATTCTGGTTGGATTTCACGGTAAAAACCGCGACGGTTGTAACTTAATACAGCAACTCATTAATTCCAACGGTTTCCTAATAACAATGATGTTACGTTTATTCTATTAGCTTACTAATTCATATTAGTATTCATCACTAATAGATAGGCAAAGGCAAACAGACAGAGAGACAGGGTGAGCGAGGGTGATTGAGAAGGTAAGAACGAGAAGTGATATATATATACATATATACATTTTTGTGTGTGTGAGACAAATGCCGAGGTTCAACATGAAAAAAGATACGATCAATGGAAGCTAACTATAGCCTTTACAAAGATAGTTAATCTGCTAGAGTCATTTAGCTCCGTATAGACATCTTCTCATTGGTTTGTATTATTATTTCTGTGACTTCACGGGTAAGTACCACTGTTCCACCCCAATTAGTACCGCGCACCCATGACACCAGCACCACCCGCGTTACCACCACCACCACCGCCACCACCACCACCACTACTACTACTACTACAGTAGTCTGAAGATGAAAATAGCAGTGTTATGTCTGCTTGCATTTTGAGTACATTCATTCAATATGACGGCTATTTCAGGTGATTGTTAGCATAGTTATAAAATGGTTGATTAACGTAGCGGGCTGCTAGTATCGTTAGTGTGTCGGAACAAATGCTTAACAGCGTTTCTTCCGTCTGAGCATTACGTTCCGGGTTCAAATTCCACCGAGGCCGACTTTGTCTATCATCCCTTTCAGGGGTCGATAAGAAAAGTACCTGCTGAAGAACACTGACGTTGCTTTAATCGACTTACCCCAGCTTGCTTAAAATTATAGGCTTTGCGTCGAAGTTTCAAAAATAACACTCTTTAATAACACTTTTATTAAAAACATTTTTTTGT
This sequence comes from Octopus bimaculoides, assembly GCF_046866305.1. NCBI lineage: Eukaryota > Metazoa > Mollusca > Cephalopoda > Octopoda > Octopodidae > Octopus > Octopus bimaculoides. The sequence goes on along the minus strand of NC_142947.1, from coordinate 38,898,959 downwards.
CTTTGGTCAGTAAGTGTTATTTCCTACTTGCTTCTATCTAGAAATGAAAAGAAACGACTACTATTCCCTTCAAACTTTGCGTTTGTGTTCCGGTCATCAATGTTTTAAAACTGGCCTATTTCCCATTACATTTCAGACTGATTCAGTGCTGAAGCAAAAATATCGTTATAGCAAATATTCTGTTCGATACCACAGATTTGCTTGTTAGTTGTTTGACTGTTATAATTTGAGCATGGTTGACAATATGTGCATCTCTGATCATGAGCAGGAATAGTGGGGGAGTATCATAGCCATGTGTTGAGATAAATTTGGGGGGTTTCAATTAATGTAACAAAAGCAAATTTTGAAGGAAATATTAGCCATTTTTCATAGTTTCTAGGGTCATGACTGACCATGGGATTGCACCTAGAAAGTTACCCTCCAAGGCACAAGTCCGGGCAAGGTTATTTTTATAGAAGACTAGCAGTTGCCCATACATACCGGCCTCCCCTCTCCACGCCACCAGTGTTATCCAAGGGAAAGGCAAAGACCGATGCAGCTTGGCACCCGTGACGTCGCAACTCATTTCTACAGCTGAGTGAACTGGAGCAACGTGAAATAAAGTGTCTTGCTCAAGAACACAACATGCAGCCTGGTCCGGGATTCAAACTCACAACCACGCAATCGTAAGCTCGACGCTCTAACCACTGAGCCATGCGTTTCACGTTCTAGGGGTGTTGGAACTCCGTCGCTTACCACGTCGAGGGTTCCAGTTGATCCGATCAACGGAACAGTCTGCTCATGAAATTAACGTGCAAGTGGCTGAGCACTCCACAGACACGTGTACCCTTAACGCAGTTCTCGGGGGATATTCAGCGTGACACAGTGTGACAAGACTGACCCTTTGAACACTCACAACGCCCGGTCTGGGAATCGAAACTGCGATCCTATGATCGCGAGTCCGCTAACCACTGGGCCATTGCGCCTCCACTACGTTCTAGGGGTAAGCATATAGTAAATAGCAGTTATCAAGCGATAGAGGGCGGGTGGGGGTGGACAGACACACATAAATACACACACACACACACACACACACACACACACACATATATATATATATATATATACAGACATACATATATAAGCAAACATACTATACACACACACATACATACATATATACATGCATACATATATATATATATATATATATATATATATATATATATATATATATATATATATATATATATATATATATATATATATACATATATATATTTATATATATATATATATATATATATATATATATATATATATATATATATATATGTATATATATATATATATATATATATATATATATATATATATATATATATATATATATATATATATATATATATAACTTCGTGAAGGGCTTTCCAACTATTTACATCGTTTTATTTATTGGTTTTATCTCCTTGACCAACACGTAATGAATACTGGATTGATTCTGTGTGCCCCTAACGAAATTACCTACTTGTGTTGGTCTCTTCCATCAACTAAAGAAACTGCGTAGGAAGGAAACAGCTTCATTGGCGCTGGCTTAAAAGAATAATTATACACGAGCGTTATCGCGACAACGATACTGGCAATTTGTATTCTCCAGCGTCACAATGTTCATTATAAACATTTGTCGATCAATGTTATCATTCAACGTAAACTCTGACCTATGTTCTGTATTATAGAAGTGAAATATAGATTAGAGATGCTAAGCGATTCCGTCCATATATCACTGTTATGTGGGCACAACAAGCGAAAAAGCCAGGTCAGGCTTCATAAACAAACACAAATACATTGGATCTAAATACGAGGAACGTACAAACTGGAGAGGTTTAACCATACAACACTGGTTCCAGGTTTATGAAGGATGGGATGGCTGTTCCGAACATGGCTTTGGAAAGCAAGTATAAAATTACTGGAATTAAGTCGCAAGCATGGCTGTGCGATTAAGAAGCTCGCTTTGGAACCATGCTGTTTCGGCTTCAGTCTCACGACGCCGTACCTTCTAATATAGTCCTGAGCCGACAACGCCTTTGTGAGTGAGTGAATTTGGTTCATGGAACTGTACGGAAGCCCATTTAAACGGTTTGTAGACGAAAGAATCGACCCCAGGACTTATTCTTTGTAAGCCTAGAGCTTATTCTATCGACATCTTTTGCCGAATCGCTAAGTTACGAGGGCGAAGCACAGGCACAAACAGGTACATACATACATACATACATACATACATACATACATATATATACGACGGGTTTCTTTCAGTTTCCGTCTACCAAATCCACTCACAAGGCATTGGTCGGTCTGGGGCTCTAGTGGAAGACAATTGTTTAGACAAATGCTGAGCGGCATTTCGTCTGTCCTGAGGTGCTAAGTTCGAATTCCACTGACGTCGACTTTGTCTTTCATCCTTTCGGGGTCGATGAAATAATTACCAGTTACGCACACAGTTCCATGTAATCTACAAGACCCTCCCTCAAATTCCAGACCTTGTAACTATAGTAGAAAAGATTATAACGACGGACAGAATGCTTAGCAGCCATTCTTTTGGCTTCTTTACATCCTAACTTCAAACGTCACCGAGGTCCACTTTGCCTTTCAACGTTCCAGGGTCGATGAAATTGACTTGTGTGGTGGCACAATGGCCCAGTGGTTAGGGCAGCGGATTCGCGGTCGTAGGATCGCGGTTTCGCTTCCCAGAACGGGCGTTGTAAGTGTTTATTGAACGAAAACGCCTCAAAGCTCTACGAGGCTCCGGCAGGGGATGGTGGCGAACCCTGCTGTACTCTTTCACTACAACTTTCTCTCACTCTTACTTCCTGTTTCTGTTGTCCCTGTAATTCAAAGGGTCAGCCTTGTCACATTGTGTCACGCTGAATATCCCCGAGAACTACGTTAAGGGTACACGTGTCTGTGGAGTGCTCAGTCACTTGCACGTTAATTTCACGAACAGGCTGTTCCGTTGATCGGATCAACTGGAACCCTCATCGTCTTAACCGACGGAGTGCCACAACAATTGACTCGACTCGTCTCACTAAATTTCAGTCTTTGTGCCTAAAGCAGAAAGAATTACAATATTCTAGGTTATTTTATAGTCATGCTATTCAAGTTTCAAATTCTATAAATATTAACATTGTTTTTCCACCTTGCACACCAGGTCGGTAAAATAAATTTACATATGATATTGGCTTGCTCTCAGATGAATCTTTATTTCAAATGTTATTACAGATATGGCATCAAAAGAAATAATTATAACCAGTAAGTCTCATATTACAGTTATCTTTACCTGCATTAGTAATTTAAGCGATAATTTATGAACTTCTCTTCGTCTCCTTCCCCCAACAATATCTTGTCTAAATATAGTTACATCTCCTCCTCTACCATATTATACTCTCTTCCTTGCCACAAATCCCGCAGATAGGTGAATATTGACGTCAGCAAATATTAACCTAATTTTGTATTACTCATCTCGGTTATCCCACCCCGTTCTGTCTTCAAAGAAACCCCTCAAAACCTTTTTATCTTTAGTATTCTTAAGGAAAATGCTTGGGTTGCTTTTCCTCCATTTTTCCCCCTTCTTTTCGTCTTAACTATCTCTCAAAATCCCTTGACCCTATTTGTGGCCTTCATAAGTTCCTCATTAGCAAGAAATTGATTGAATGGAGCAGAATAAACTAAGCTCTAGCAATCTATTTATTGCTCACCCCCTTATTTTTTACACAGCAATCTCATTTCCTATTATCTCTGTTCACTCATCTTTCATACACATCTACTTATCTCTCATAATCTCTCTCTCTCTCTCTCTCTCTCTCTCTCTCTCTCTCTCTCTCTCTCTCTCTCTCTCTCTCTCTCTCTCTCATCTTTTTCTTATGCCTTGCTGTCACCCTGTCTCTCGATAGTGTTAGTAATTGCATTTTCTCCATTTCTATCACTCTAACTGCCCGTCAGTCTCTCTTCCCCTTTCTATATATCACTCGATCTACATACATACATGCACACACATACACACGTGTGTATATGTATATAGGTGTAAATATGTATATATGTGTATGCATATATACACGTACATATATACATATATAGTGGCAATATACTACACTTTATCGTATATATATATATATATATAATAATATTATTAGGGACAAAATCCAAAATTACAGGTAAAAAACTCAATGAGTTCTTGAAAATTGGTTATTTTCCCTAAAACTATATATATATATATATATATATATATATATATATATATATATATATATATATCCATATACATATTTGCATACATACATATATATACATTTATATATCTATATCTATCTATCGATTTAATTATCTATCTAATTATCTATCCATCTATTCAATTGTCTATCTATCTATCTATCTATCTATCTATATATATATATATATATATATATATATATATATATACACACACACACATTCCTTGTGGAGTGTATTTCTATATTTGTCGCCCCCCTCCTACAAACGACGTTTCTATTTTCTGCCATTAATCCTAAACTTATATACGTCACTGCATTCACTTTGTTTTGGTATTTCCTGATATAAGTTAAAAATATAGATATATATAATAGCAAGGGGGTGGGGTTTTCTCTCTGAAATATACTGTAGTCATACAATAAGAATCGTAAGAATGCTGTGCCAAATATGTTGGTTGGATGCAAGAATTGTAGAACTGAGAGGCAGACGAAGAAATGTAACTTGATGTGCAATATGCGAAACTAATCGCAAATATATACCAATTAGAGTTAATTAATGAATCGCTACCAATATAATATTCGGTAATTACCATATATTTGGTCTTTGTATTGGTTTGAAAAATTCTTGATGTGAACTCATGTGTTGAAATATATTTTGCTGTGCATCAGGAAGGTCGTTATGCCAATAATAAAGAAGTGAAGCAGAACCATTGCGTGCGTTTATTATCGGCACAACGACGGCAGCGAGCTGGCAGAAACGTTAGCACGCCGGGCGAAATGCTTAGCAGTATTTCGTCTGCCGTTATGTTCTGAGTTCAAATTCCGCCGATGTTGATTTTGTCTTTCATCATTTCGGATGAAATTTTTTCAGAGCGGTCGCTTTCATTTTTAGTATTCTAGTTTGTAAGAGCAGTCGAGTTTATTTCAGGTATTCTCAGATATTCTCTCTGGATAATCGTTAGGAGGGCGTTGGTGTTGCCTCGGCGGAGGTTTGTGCTCTCTGAGTGCTCTTGTTATTTGATTGATTCTGTTTGTCTGCTATTTACAAGGTGGAGGCGCAATGGCCCAGTGGTTAGGGCAGCGGAGTCGCGGTCATAGGTTTGCGGTTTCGATTCCCAGACCGGGCGTTGTGAGTGTTTATTGAGCGAAAACAACTAAAGCCCCACAAGGCTCCGGCAGCGGATGATGGCGAACCCTGCCGTACTCTTTCACCACAACTTTCTCACACTCTTACTTCCTGTTTCTGTTGTGCCTGTAATTCAAAGGGTTTGCCATGTCACACTGTGTCACGCTGAATGTCCTCGAGAACTACGTTAAGGGTACACGTGTCTGTGGAGTGCTCAGCCACTTGCACGTTAATTTCACGAGCAGGCTGTTCCGTTGATCGGATCAACTGGAACCCTCGACGTCGTAAGCGTCGGAGTGCCAACAGCTATTTACAAGGGTGCAAAAATACAATAGTTCGAGCGTCGGAAAAATGCCTTGTGTTATTTGTTCTGATTCCATACGTTCTCAGTTCGAATTTAGCTAAAGTCAATTTAGCTTTCATTCCTTCGGTGTCGACAAAATAAAATGCCAGTCCAGCACTGATGTCGATTTTATTGACTAAGCACTCTTCTCAAAGATGTGGCTTTCTGCTTATGTAAGAAATTATTGTTGTTTAGGTCCAAGTTACATTTGATAGTTCATTCCTGTGTCCAAAAGAATTTTAACCGTGACTCTCACGTATTATTTTCAGACGTATGACATCTATGACGACATTTTTAGTGTCGCCTTTATTTGTAAAGACAGCAAAATACGATTTGAGCGAGAGTTGGTTACTTTTTATGACAAGTTGATGAATAGCGTAGAAATGACTTGCTTAGCTTTTGAAAGTGACGCTGTGAAAATTGTACGTTCGAGAAATAATGCGTCTTACAACGCGAATAAAATGAATTAAATTTCACTGGAAATCGAAACCGAATTCTTTGTTCTTACTCATTTGGGAGCTCACCTTTTGTTTACTATTCTTGACTCTTGTCGGCTAATAAATCAACTGCAAATCACCTTCAGAGAATACATTCTAAAATAATGGGAAGACAAGAATTAAGCTGCACAGATGGTTACTGTAAATGGCCTCATCATGACAGGCTATTTGGATTCCAGCATCACGTGCATCTCCATGCGACTCGTTTCCACCTAAGTTTATATTCTCAACGTATGCTTGTTTTAGGACGTAATTACTTTTCTCTCTCTCATACAGCAGTTTGTTCATTTTATCTACACTTACCAGCAATTGTCCTTCGCCACTGCACCGTTGTGTTTATACATATTGTATATATTACTACGATATCACTTTCGCATGCACAGACTCCGACACAAACACACATAGACACATATAAATATATATACATATATAGACACACACATACATGCATATATGTGAATGTATGGAACATCCGTTTTTACCTGAACAGTCAGCCTAAATTGTTTATTTCACTTTCCACGAAAGAATTTTAGCCTCCTTTTCGACCTGAGATATAATTACTTGTAAAGTACGATATTTTCAACAAACATTATTTCAAACATGATTTTAAACAATAACATTTGGTGCAGAGGGCTATATTCAGCTACTTTCTACTTGGTCCACCTAATAACACATAAAACAAAAAATTTTGAGATGAAGAAGAATCTTTGAAATGAGAGCCGAAACCATTAGCCAGTACACAATTTGTTGCAAATAATTCAACGCATATTTTTCCATTAAAAATTATTCCTCGAATTAATTAATGACCTAAAATTCAACGACAGCATTAAGGTGTAGTTCAGAAGATCATACTTCCTTATAAGGTAACTTCAAATATTTGTGGTGTAGTTATTACAAGAATGTGGAGGTTAGGGTGTTAAACTCACGATCGTAAGACTGTGGTTTCGAATACTGGACCGAGCGATGTACTGTGTTCTTGAGCAAAACACTTCACTTCAAATCGTTCCAGTTCACTGATAAAAATGATAAAAATGAGTGTTGCTAGTGGAGACACGTCGCTTAGTGGTTAGGGTATTGGATTCACGACTGTAAGATTGTACTTTCGATCCCTGGACCAGGTGATCCGTTGTGTTCTTGAGCAAAACACTTAATTTCACGTTGGTCCAGTCCATGCAAACTGTAGAAATGAATTTAGCCTGGAGTAATTACTGAGGGCATATGCCTGGTAAACACGCTAAAAGCATGCAAACTAAGAGTTGCTTGAATGCTGCTGTGTCAGACACGCCAAGTGACCAACACATTGGACTCCCGGTGTGGCCTCTCTTCGATTAATTACAGAACTAAATCTCACTCGAGTACAGAAACATCCTTGAATCTCCTGTCCCTGTCTCCTACAGAGACCTATATAGCAAACCCAATAGTGCCGCTCCCATAAAAGCGCCTCTCGGAGTGAACCACCCCCATCACCCACCCATCTCATGAGCTAAGTTCATGTTCAAATATCACTCCACCGTCTTGAAAATAGATAAATATGTTGAACAAATATATCAGATACAGGAAACAAAACGAGTTGGTCACAGCTAGAACACCGGATGAAGGATGAAATTTGTAAACAGAAAAATTCTCTTCCAGTACAGATGCCAATAGCCTACTACGTAACAGGTGCTGTGCTTGTTCAAAGGTGAAATTCAAAGAGAGGCCAACAAACTCTTGCGCAAAAACCAATAGGTGCAGACATAGCTTCGTGGCAGAGTGGCTAAGAAGCTCTCTTTGTAAGCACGTGTTTCCGAGTTCAGAACGAAACCGCGGCATTTTGGACAAATGTCATTTAATATATGCCCGGGTTGTCTAATAACTTGTGAGTGAATTTAGTAAACGGAAACTGTTCGGAAGCCCATCGTACGCACGCACGCACATACACACACACTCACGCAATGGCTAAGGATTAGCTTAACGCTTGAAACTTAGAGTACCAACGACTTTGAATAAAACCGTTTTGATCCATACATGAGACTCCCAATAAGTGTGTTGAGACTCCTCTTTTCGTTTGTCCATTCACTTGTGTGTGTATATACTCTTTTACTTGTTTCAGTCATTTAACTATGGCCTTGCTGGAGCACCGCCTTTAGTCGAGCAAATCGACCCCAGGAATTATTCTTTGTAAGCCTAGTACTTATTCTATCAGTAAACACACCAGCATCGGTTGTCAAGCAATGGGGGGGGGGACAAACACAGACACACACACACACACACACACACATATATATATATATATATATATATATATATATATATATATATATATATATATATATATATACGACGGGCTTCTTTCAGTTTCCATCTACCAAATCCACTCACAAGGCTTTGGTCGGCCCGAGGCTATAGTAGAAAACTCTTGCTCAAGGTGTCACGCAGTGGGACTAAACCTGGAACCATGTGGTTGATAAGCAAGCTACTTACCACGCAGCCACTATATACATGCATACATACATACATACATACATACATACATACATATATATATATATATATATATATATATATATATATATATATATATATATATATATATATATATATATATATATATATATATACATATATATATATGTATATATATTATTTTCTCTTACTTGTATCAGTCATTAAACTGTAGTCATGCTGCTGCGCCACCTGTAGGTGTTTAAATCAAATAAATCGACTCTCTTTTGGTACTTATTCTATCGGTCTCATATATATGAAAAAGTTGAGAAAGTAGTATATAGAAAACGCAGACAGTAAAAAACGGTAAACGAAAAACAGAAACTAAAATGTAAAAAATAAAAAGTAAAAAGGTAAAAGAGCTATCGTCCTCAGACCTTAAATGATAAGGCTGGAACGATATCAAGTCAGTCAGGAGTTGGCAGAATTTTCCAATTCTTCAAAATATATTTATATATGTGAATGCAAGTACGGAAAGTTTCTGACCTGGAGCTCAATAGAGAGTTGGGTATCTTAGATCTGAACAGAATCTGCGCTCTTTCAGCCAAAGTCAACATTTATTTGATCCATTCACTCACACACACACACACACACACACACACACGCACGTTTATGATGGTTTCCATGCACTTTTCCTTCTACCAAATCCGCTCACAAAGTATTGGTTGGCCCGCGTCTACAGTAGGAGACACACAAAGAACCCGATGCCACATGGTTGGAAACCAAGCTTCTAAACCAGGCCGGCATGTTTGCGTTTATAGACTCTGGGGAATCAACCCCTACACGTTCGGCTTCATAGCTAAGCGCACAAAGACACACAAATACAAACTAACATATACGTACACGTACCTGATAATCACCTCAACAGAACATATACATTTGCAGTGGTAATGCACATTGTAACGCAAAGATATCATTGACATTATTACATATACATAAAAATACATACCTTACACCGCTACCCCACAGTTCTTCAATTAGCCACTCTCCTCCCTATAAATAAAGGTAAGTACCTTATTCCCTTTGCTTCAAACCACAACTATACCCGCCTCTTTGTTTTAATTATAGACAAGGATATGCTATTTTCGTCGACGTCAATTTCTTAGCTTATTTCCATCGCCAACTTTCCTGCTGTGTCGAGGTGGATGATAAATATAGAGCACAGCTTCTATTTATAAAGATACTTGGCAGCTATAATTTCAACCTAAACATCGCCCTTAATCGGATGAGAGTGTATTGCATTTATTCTTAGAGAATTGTGGATAACATAATTATTACCACTTTCTAGATTGAAAAAAAAGAAAAAAAAACTTTTTTCAGGACTATACTACTTGCAAAATATCAGATGTATGTAACTCTGTGAGGCAGAATTACAGAATCGCTGTTGTATAGGAACTGATTCTTGAAATAATAGTAAAGTTTAGATACACACGCATATATATGTATGTATGTATGTATATATATATATATATATATATATATATATATATATATATATATATATATATATATATATATATATATATATGTATATATATATATATATATATATATATATGTATGTATGTATATATATATATGTATGTATGCATATATATGTATATATATATATATATATATATATATATATATATATATATATGTATGTATGTATATATATATATATGTGTGTGTGTATGTATGTATGTATGTATGTATGTTTGTATATATATATATATATAGTTTTAGAGAAAAGAACCAAGGTTTATGAACTCATCGATGAAAATCCACAATCACACATAGAAAATTAATAAGTAAAAGCACGATAAATAACTATCGATGAGTTCATGAACCTTGGTTCTTTTCTCTAAAACTATATATTTATATTTAATACTGTGAAACTTAATTTAATTTTAATTTTTAATAAATTAAATTTAATTGAGTTTTTACCTGCAAATTTGGATTTTTATCCCTAATATAATATATATATATATATAACAGAGTAATATTGTAAGGTACAGCACGAGTGAAAATATATTGTGGCACTCGGTCGGTTACGACGACGAGGGTCCCAGCTGATACAATCAACGGAACAGCTTGCTCGTGAAATTAACGTGCAAGTCACTGAGCACTCTACAGACACGTGTACCATTAACGAAGCTCTCGGGGAGATTCAGTGTGACACAGAGTGTGACAAGGCTGGCCCTTCGATATACAGGTGCAACAGAAACAGGAAGAATGAGTGGAAGTTGTGGTGAAAGAGTACAGCAGGGTTCGCCACCATCCCCTGCCGGAGATTCGTGAAGCGACATTTCGTCTGTCTTTATGTTCTTAGTTCAATTTTTGCCATGATTGACTCTGTCTTTCAGTTTTTTTAATTTTTCCGGTTGGCTTTGCCTTTCTTCCTTTCGGGATCGATACGATAAGTACCAGTTGAGCACTGGGGCGATCTAAGGAACTGGCTCCTTCTCTGAAATTGCTAGCCTTGTGCCAAAATTTCGTACCATTCTTTGTTTAAATACTTTAGAATTCTCAGCTCGCTCACGCAACCGCAGATTACCCGTATTGGGAGTACATTGGATCTATCAAATATGTTATCGTTTATTTGTTTCACTCATTGGACTGTGGTTATGCTGGGCCAGTCCCTTAGATCACCCTCAGGGCACAACTGCTACTTATTTTATCGACTCGAAAGGATGAAACGTAAAATCATCTGAAAAAAATTAAAGGAAGATTCAATCACATCGGAAATCGGACTCAAAACGTAAAGACAAGCGAAATGCCACTAGCAATTCTGCCAGCTCGTTCATTAGAATTGAAACCACTACTACAGAGATATAAGATTGAGGAAAAAGTTCGTGCGCCGTGTTAAAATAATGATTTTCTAATTCAAGGATGTATTCAAAAACAATGGCAACTATTCTTGAAAACAATGGCGCACGAACTTTTTCCTCCACCTAATTATATATAACGGAATTATACAGTTTAGATATCACTTCACGCTAGAAATTGGAAAATAGTTTTATAGAAAAGACTTCAACTTTGATCTCAGCATCAAACGAATCGAGCATAGTATATATTTTAAAGTCTGGTACTTGTTCTATCGAATTCTGAGGCCGAAGTGCTAAGTTACGGGGTCGTAAACAGATGAACGCCTTCTAAGACAAACACAACCACACACAAACATACACACATTCCACTAATGGTTGTACAAAGAATTATATAACCAAGGATTTCATTATGCTTCATAAAAGTGTATTATTATTATTTGCTGTTATTATAGATGGGTTCCAACCTGGGCCACAACAACAGAATCTACCTGCCTCACTTCTCCGGCTATCAGCGCTGCCTCGAAGTTTTGGCCAGCGTCTGCGATCAAGTTTTCGATGTAAGCGTGACGACGTTTTCCTCTTCTCTTATCGCTACGAAGTGAGTTCTACTAAAATAATTTCGATGCTTCCATTTCAGGATGGCATATTAGAATTTGTAGGATTAGGATCATAGCCAAAATCTTATATTTAATAAAATTAGTCATACATAGATCATAATTTAAAAAATTTAAGGTGTTGGTGTAAGCGTTATATACACACACACACACACACACACACACACACACACACACACACACACACACACACACACACATATATATATATATATATATATATATATATACTGGGTTGGTGCATAATTATTGCAGCTTATTTTCAACAAATTTCATTCAACAAAACAATAACCACATGTAACAAAAATATCTTTAAATTATTATTCCGGAACATATTCCACCATCTACTTCAATAACTGCTTCCCATTTGCTTGGCAGACGGGCAGACTGTCATTTAAAGATGTTTTTGTTGAATGAAATTTGTTGAAAAAGAAAAAGCCGCTTTAATTATGCACCAACCCAATATATATATATATATATATATATATATATATATATATATATATATATATATATATATATGTATGTGTGTGTGTGTGTGTGTGTGTGTGTGTGTATAGATGCTTGCATCTAATTGTGTGTCATATGTCTGTGCGCACTGCATGCTTGTGCGTTTGAATCTATCTAACTATCTTATTTCTTTATTTCCCACAAGGGGCTACACATAGTTGGGACAGACAAGGACAGACAAAGGGATTAAGTCGATTAAATCGACCCCAGTGCGTAACTGGCACTTAATTTATCGACCGCGAAAGGATGAAAAGCTAAGTCGACCTCGGCGGAATTTGAACGTAACGGCAGACGAAATGCCGCTAAGCATTTCGCCCGGCGCGCTAACGTTTCTGCCAGCTCGCCTAATCTATCTATTTATTTATCTATCTATCTATCTATCTATCTATCTATCTATCTATCTATCTATCTATCTATCTATGCGTGTGTGTATATGTGTGTGTGTGTGTGTGTGTGTGTGTATGTGTGTGTGTGTGTTTCGGTCAATGTGTGCGTTTTTCTAATTATGCAGGCGTGCATTCGATATTTTATAATGCCTCATATATGATAAAAGATATTACTGTGGTGTCATATTTATTAATTTAATTATCGTATAGCCTCCCTGCTTCATCTAAAGTCAAACTAGGGCAGGATTTATATACTACTGTAGCACGTTGTTCATTCATACCCAGCTCTCTAGTAACTAAACAACTGACAATCAATTGTGTTATCCAGATATGCTAATGAACCTTCGATTTTTCTAAGCCGTTATGTGTAGAATGTTAACTAAGCTCCTCCCCTCCTCAGCCGATATAATCGAAACCCCTGATCGGTTTGAGGCTTGTATCTTTCAATAATTTCTTGAGAATCACAGTCAATGTATTTCCTTATATGGAAAGTTACGCTTTACACTGAAACCAAAAATAGACCTGACACTGAAAATGGCTGCACATTAACGTCGAGCTAGACGAGGGATTTGATTGGCTGGCTGTTCACAATCCCGGGCATTTCAGGAGGCTGTCAATTGTAGAAGCATTGGCAAATACATACAGTTATCTTACACTTCGAAAGACACAAGAACACTGCAACTAACAAACATACGCAAACCTCTTTCATACCTATGCACGCAAACACGTGCATGTGTTTTAAATTCACTGCACGGGAAAATGCATTAGTTTTAAAGCGGTTGACCGAATTTGGACTTAATAAGAGTAAATGCTTTATATCAGTGAGTGTATATAATGTATGTATGTTTGTATGTATGAATGTATGTGTACAAGCATGCATGCGTATGTATGTATGTATGTATGTATTCATATGTATCTATGTATTTATGTGTATATGTGTGCATGTACATGTGTGTATGTGTGCATGTATACAGGCATTACGTATATATATATATATATATATATATATATATATATATATATGCATGTATGTATATATATGTGTGTGTGTGTGTGTGTGCGTGTGCGTACATATATATATAATATATATATATGTACATATATATATATATATATATATATATATATATGTACATACACACACACACATATATAATTTAGGTGGTTAAAAGCGACTTAAAACCCAAAAATTCACTCTCTAAAAGTGACCAATGGTCCAGAGAGCACAAGCGTTGCTAGAAATAAGTGTCATAGTCACTCTAACCACAAACAGCACGTACTACATGCGTGTGTGTGTGTGTGTGTGTGTGTGTGTGTGTGTGTGTGTGTGTGTGTGTGTGTGTGTGTGTGTGTGTGTGTATATATACATATATATATATATATATATATACATATATATATATATATATATATATATATCAGTCATTTGTTTCTTTAGTCGAACAAATCGCCTTTAGTCGAACAAATCGACCCAGGACTTATTCTTTGTAATTCTAGTACTTATTCAATCGTTCTCTTTTGCCGAACCACTAGGTTACGAGGACGTAAACCCACCAACATTGGTTGTCGAGCGATTGCGTTGGGAGGGGGGGGGCAGAAGCACAAACATGCACACAAATATACACATATATACGACAGGCTTCTTTCAGTTTCCGTCTACCAAATCCACTCACAAGGCTATAGTAGAACACACTTGCCCAAGGTGCCACACAATGGGACTGAACCCCGTACCATGTGGTTGGGAAGCAAACTTCTTACCACAAAACCACACTATGCCTACACATACATACATATATACATATACATATATATATATATATATATATATATATATATATATATATATATATATATATATATATATATATATATATATATACATACATACATACATACATACATACATACATATATATATATGATAGATACATTTCTTTTATTAGCCACACAGGGCTCAACGAAGATGGGACAAATACAATGTAGAGCTTTTCTTTTTGGGAGGGGGAAGGAAGGAAAAAAAAAAAAAAAAAAAAAAAAAAATTGGTGGTGTCGATCAAAAGGGATCGTAGGAAGGGAAAAAGGGGCAGTTCGATCAAAAGGGATCGAAAAAAAAAAAAGGAAAGGCCGATCAATAGGGATCGTGTATCACACAGTAATGTTCTCGTGTAAAAAGAGGGGAGGACAGTTTAGGTTTAGCCGTGGAAGGAAAAGCCTACGGAAAAGACCACGGTAACCTTGGTCAATATTCTCATTGAAGAAACTATAACAGTAAGTGACTCTCTTTTGCCTTTTTGTTTTATTTTTTTTCTTGTTCATAGGGTTATGCTCAAGATGGCTCCGTCGTTCACACGTGCCATCCTTGCTACATTCACCCATCTTTTTTTGAAGCATTCACTAGACAAGACTTCCCTTTCTACTCTCAACTTCCTCTTCAGGTGATACTTGAAGAAGTTGATGAGAGATTGCCCAGAGAGGAAAGTCTTTGTCTCTAGACCTTTCAGACGCGTCCACCATACACATTCTTTCGCCATAGCCACAAGTACGATGAAAATAGCTCTTCCTTCCCGTTTAAAGGAAGGAGGCG
The DNA here is from genome assembly GCF_046866305.1 of Octopus bimaculoides. NCBI lineage: Eukaryota > Metazoa > Mollusca > Cephalopoda > Octopoda > Octopodidae > Octopus > Octopus bimaculoides. The sequence goes on along the minus strand of NC_142947.1, from coordinate 38,883,367 downwards.
CGACAATATTCACGATAGACTCGGCTGATAGACCGACTCGTCCCACACGCGATAGCAGTTGTTCGACGTAAGCCCACAGCTCGGAAATGGTGGGACACTGTACGAGTGCGTGCAGAACGGTTTCGTCGCTCTGCCGGCATCTCGGACAGGTCGGCCCCGTGTTTCTCGAGCCATGCCTGTAGAGCTTATCCCGAACGGGTAGTGCTTCTCGATAGCACTGCCAGGCCAGGGATCTCTGGAAGTTGTCCATAGGTCCCGGCCCGAAGGTCGTCTTAAACAGGCGGGTCAGGTATTCCTCGTCGACGCCCAGGTTCGCCCCGAGATCGTCGTCGTACCTTCCCTCCACTAATCCACTATAGAATGCGTTAGTTGTGATGCAGTCGCTCAAGGTTGACCCGGGTTGTTGGAGTTGCCGAAGAGCAGCGCGACACTCGCGGTGCCATTCGCCCTTCCTCGGCCTCTTCTTGATCCATGACTGCAGTTCGGTCATGGAGACGAGCTGCGGGAAAGCGCGCCGCACAAACGGCGACCACACCTGTTCACCGCTGTCTACGTAGAGCCGGAGATGTCGCAGTCTCAGCGCGTGTCTGCGCATCATCAACCACGGCATGCCCAGTCCTCCTTTTAACGGGTGTTGGCAGCAAACGGATCGCCTAACCATCGGAACGCTTCCTTTCCACAAGAAGCGGAAGAGGATGCGCTCCAGTTTGGTGATGGTAGGGTCGGGACAAGGAACGACGGTCAGGCGGTAGTAGATGACGGACGCGATGTACGTGTTCGCCACCTCCGCCCGACCTTTCAGGGAAAGCTTCCTCTCGGCCCATTGCCGGGCTAGAGTGGCCACCCTTCTCGTTATCTCGTCCCAGTTCTTCTCCGTTTGGAGGTCTGGACCAAACCAGACCCCGAGCATCTCAACCGGACCGTCAGTCCAACGTCCCACGACGGAGGCGCTACTTGACGGCATGGGGTTGCTTCTCCAGGTGCCGAGCCGCAAGCCCACTGACTTATCCCGGTTGATTTTCGCTCCCGTTACCGCTTCGTATTCTCTCAGTGTCTCGCCGACAAGCTCGATGTGCTTTTGGCTAGACACTATGACGGTGACGTCGTCCGCGTATGACGACACGCTCGTCCCGCATCCCAACTCTCGCGGGATGCCCCTCAGCGTCGCCAGCTTCCGCAGTAGTGGCTCGAGAGTCAACACGTACAGAAGCGACGAGAGGGGGCATCCCTGACGGACCGAACGTGCAATGTCGAAGGGTCTTGATAGATGCCCATTGACGCGAACTACCGAACGGATGCCTCTGTACAAGGCAGCAATCCAGCCGCGGAAAATGGGACCGAAGCCGGCTGCTATGAGGACAGCCTCCAAGTATTGATGGTCTACCCTATCGAAAGCTTTCGATTGATCTAAATTGATCAGGGCCCCACCCATGCCAGGTTCCTTAACTACCCTCTCTATGATGTAGCGCATCAGATGGAGGTTGTCATGGATGCTCCTGCCCGGCACCGCGCACGTTTGCGCCTTGCCGATCAGTTTCTCGATGACAAGCGCCAACCGCTTGGCTAACACCTTGGCCAAAATTTTCAAGTCTGCATTGAGCAGAGTGATGGGCCTAAAGTTGTGTGCCCATGTATGTATGTATATATGCATATATGAGTATGTTTGTATATGCATGTCTGCGTGCGTGCATGCGTGTATGCATATATGTGTATTCTGTATGTGTAGAAGGTATGCATACGTATGTGAGTGCGTAAGTGTTTGGCGCATACAATACACACAGAAGACATATTTTCCCAGGGATATTAGCTCCGCGGCCTTGGCTGACACAGTTTGGCTCTTTGGATCACGTGCCAAGGCAGGAATTTCCCATTTGCATATGACAGACATAGCAGTATTACACAGCCGAAGCCGTTCCTACTATACAAGTCTTCCATGTGACTGGCACCAGATTCCATAGTAAAACATTGATGTTGGTGCTACTAACAGAATCTAGACCATCGCAATGTTTTCTGTTCTTCGATTTTTTTCTCTTTTTTTTTCTTTTTTATTCTTTCTTATTTTAGCGGTCTTTCGAAAAGCAAACGTGAAATTGTCATCTTTCTCACATTGGTCGTTGTCATCGTTGTCAATCTCATCTTCATCTTCATCATTATTATCTTCATCATCACCACAGTCACCACCACCCCCACCACCACCACCACCACCACCACCACCACCACCACCACCACCACCACTGCCGCCACCACCACAACCGTCATCGTCGCCGTCGTTAATCATCGCCATCATTATCACCCTCTTCACCACCGCCACCACAAACGCCACCGCCATCACCCCCGTCGTCGTTATCAGCCCTATCATCATCATCATCATCATTATCATTAGTACCATCATCAGCATCACCACCATCATCGTTGTAATTTAACTTACTGAAGAGCCGGTCCTCTTAATATCACAGTGACACGCTCCTTGCTTAAAAGAAAAAAAGATAAATATTTAGTCACGTGTCTCCTACCATATGAACTCAGCATAAACATGTGGCTCCACCAAGATTACACTTTTTTGTAGTCTTGCTTGATCTGCGAATATGTACTTGAGAGGCAGTGTTTTGGTTCCCAAAAGTGCAGACATGACCGGGTGGTTATGAAGTATTCTTCGTAACCCTTCGGGTTCGAGTTTAGTGACAAGATGCAGCAATTTGGAGAAGTATCCTCTACTATAGATCCCGGCTGACTAATGCCTTGTGAGCGTTGTGTTTATGTGTGCTTAAGCACGGGGATCCGTTGACCAGGGCTCCAGGGCCCCTGATCAACGGGACCCTGACCAAGTAAGAGGCCTCAAAACGGGGCCCTGAAACTGGGGGAAGGTCCGTCGTATGTATATGTGTGTGTGTGAGTGTGAATGTATATATATATATATATATATATATATATATATATATATATATATATATATATATATATATATATATATACTCTGTGTGGTAAGAAGCTTGCTTCCCACCCACATGGTTCCGGGTTCAGTCCCAACGCGTGGCACCTTGAACGAGTGTCTTCTACAGTAGCCTCGGGTCGACCAAAGCTTTTTAAGTGGATTTGGTAGACTGAAAGTGAAAGAAGCCCGTCGTATATATATATATATATATATATATGATACAAAATGGGACAAGAACGCAAAACATTCAGACAGGTGATACAAAAAAGGGATAACAAAGCATCCAGATAGACGATACAGAGAAAACAAACAAGGACGGGTCATTCGGAGTTTTCTTTCCTCAGTCGAGTTCCAGATTATCTTCGCAATTTCGGCTGGTTATATATAGTAAATCTCCAAAACACGATAAATTACCATCATAAATTTCCAATGAAACACAGGGCCCCGTTGATCGTATCAATTGGACTCCAGTCCATTTTCAGCTGCAAGGTCTATCCGGGCACCGACTAAAGAGGAAATTGGCTGCGAATGATTTGTGTATCTAGTTATTGATCCGCATGTTGTGTGTTGTTGATTTCCGCTTGTTGTGTTCTTTCTGCCCTACTATATATATATATATATATTGTCTTCTTTATATATATATAAAACTGAATGTTGCATGTTCACATTATTAATTTGTAATATTCAGTTAGACACAAAATCTTTTGTATTCTAGAAACAATCACAGATTTGTTTTTGATTTTGCTTTAAATTGCTTTAAACATATAATTTATAATTAGATTATTTCTTTAATGTTTCCTCCTCCTCCTCCTCCTCCTCCTCCTCCTCCCCTCTCTCTTTTTCTCCCTCTCTCCTCTTCTCGCCACCTCACTGCTTCTCTCTCACATTTTGTGTCTTTTTATCTCATCTCACGTGCACGCACATGCATGTGCTGCACATCCTCCCTCCACTCCTCACCTCCATCTAGCTCGCATTTTTTCTTTCACACACACACATACGCTCAAGCATGCACACACACACACACACACACACACACAAATACATACACACAAACAAACACCAATTTTAACACGCATTTCTTTTTCTCTCATTCTCTCTTCCAAGCACAAATACACGGACGCGCTTGCGCACTCTTTTCCAAAAGCGTTACCGTGTATGTATATATATATATATATATATATATATATATATATATATATATATATATATATATATATATATATATTATCTTTTATCCCTCACTTGTTTCACTCATAAGACTGCGGCCATGCTGGAACATCGCGTTGAAGAATTTTAGTCGAATGAATCAACCCCAGTACTTATTTTCTTATCTAACTGTTTCTTTTGCCGAACCGCTAAGTTACAGGGACATAAACACACATACAAAGACGCACACTCACATCTCCCACCCACCCCTCTCTCTTTCTCTCTCTCTCTCTCTCTCTCTCTCTCTCTCTCTCTATATATATATATATATATATATATATATATATATATATATATATATACATTATTATATATATATATATATGTATGTATATGGCGGGTTTCTTTTAGGTTTCTTCTGCCAACTGCACCCACAAGGCTTTTGTCGACCCGGAGTTATAGTAAAAGGCACTCGCCCAACATGGCGCGCAGTGGAACTGAGCCCGGAACAATGTGGTAGGGAAGTAAACTTCTTACCACACAGCCAAGCCTGTGCCTAAATTTTTTTATTACTTCCTTTCTTATTTTCTGTTTTTCTTTCTTTCTTTCTTTCTTTCTTTCTTTCTTTCTTTCTTTCTCTTTTTCCGTTTACAACAGTGTTTCTTTATGTTTGCATCTGGCCGCACACGCATTGCATACACATGCATAGTTTATATAAGACATTCATTCATGTATCCATACATACATGCACCTATATACATGCAAACATACATATATACATACATGCATACACACACACACCCACCCACACCCACCCACCCACCCACACACACACACACATATATATATATATATATATATATATATATATATATATATATATATATGTATATATATACATATGTATGTATATTCTTGTCTGAAACGTGCATAAATGCAATTTCATTTCCTGCTATTTTCTCTCCCCACCTTCTCTCCACCCCCTCTCTCTCTCCCTGTCTCTCTTCCTCTGTTGCTGAAAGATATTTCCTACAAAATCCCCTACCCATGTCCATTACTGCACTCAAAATATATCGTAATCATCTAAAGTTTCATAGTCGCTCTTTCTTCTTATTTCACCACATACAACATCCAAATCGCCTGCTGCGACTTTGAACTAACAAATAAATAATCTATCCTCTCTATTGGTACCTTTATCAATGATCTTTACTGCTAACATACGAAAATGCAACAGTACAAAAATGACCCTTTCTAAATGATAACACTTTGCATCTATAACAGGAATAAAACAACTCTATCTCTGATGTCAGGTGGCTATTGTATCATTCATAAATTAGCTTCTCCTAGCTATCTGGGAAATACATATATCAACGCAAAAAGGTGTTTATATTATTGCTGATTAAAAAAGAAAAAAAAACTTTTCTTTCTCTCTGATTTATACTTCTCCGATTCCTCTGCACGACAGAATTGCATTGTTTGCCAATGCACTTGTTTAGAGCCAATCAGAATTAAGCTTGGAAACAGTCTAGCAAAGAACTTTAATCCTGGGGAGAACAGGAGCAACGAAATGTATATCATGTTTTTTTCCGAAATGTTTTCGAAGCATTTAAAAGAAAAAGAAAGAAGGTTATATTTCATGTTTATATTAAAAAAAAAAAAAAATTAAGCCGTTTCATAATAGATAGGGTGATCCACCCTTGATCTCAATATCGTGGTTTCGATTCCCAGACCGAGATCTGTGCATTCTGTCCTCGAGCAGAAAGCTTTATCTTCATTTGCTCCAGGTCGCTCGGCTGTAAATGGGTAATCTTGTGACAGACTGGCGCTTTATTTTAGGGTAGTGTTCTGATCTCGGTAACCTAAACGCCATGGAAAAAGGGGTTACCGGCTCTATGAGTTTTAGGAACCGAGACAGGACTTATTTACTAATATTGAAATAAAATACTAGTTTCATATTTAGGACACAAAACCAGCATTCCCGGGAATGGGGTAAATCGATTACGTCAACCCCAGTGTGCTCAAGAGGTACTTCTTTTATCGACCCCGAAAAACTGATGACCAAAGTCGACCTCGGCGGAATTTGAACTCAGAACGTAAAGACGGACGAAATACCGCTAAGGATTTCGCCCAACGTGCTAACGATTCTGCCAGCTCGCCGACTTAATGAAGTTAAATATTCTTTTCTACTCTAGGCACAAGACCCAAAATTTTTGCGGAGGAGCCAGTCGATTAGATCGATCGCAGTACGCAACTGGTACTTAATTTATCGACCCCCGAAAGGATGAAAAGCAAAGTCGA
>NC_142947.1:38861991-38869491 GCF_046866305.1 Octopus bimaculoides | reverse complement strand
GTCTGTCAACGGTTGTGAGGTAAGAAGGAGGAAGAAGAAGGTGGAAGAAGAAGGTGGAAGAAGAAGAAGAGGAGGAGGAGGAGGAGGAGAAGAAGAAAGAGGAGAAAAGATAAAGAGGGGAGGAGGCAGGTGAGAGGAACGATGAAAACTTCGTGAAACAAACACATAGAAGAGACACGTAAGAGGTACATGGAAAACACTGAAAGAAACGAAGAGAGAAAAAGAGAGAGGGGAGGGAGAGAGAGAGAGAGGAGGGAGAGAGAGAGAGAGAGAGAGAGAGAGGAGGGAGAGGGAGAGAGGAGGGAGAGAGAGAGAGGAGGGAGAGAGAGAGAGAGGAGGGAGAGAGATAGGAGGGAGAGAGAGAGAGAGGAGGGAGAGAGAGAGAGAGGAGGGAGAGAGAGAGGAGGGAGAGAGAGAGGAGGGAGAGAGAGAGAGGAGGGACGAATGAGAAACGGATAGAAACGGGGTGAAAGAAAAAACGAAAGAAAATGATGAGATATATGAAAGAGAAGGAATGAGAGAGAATGAAAAATATAAAAGACATAGAGACGATACTTATGGATGTAGGAAGTAATGTGAAAGAGAGAAGAAGAAGAAGAAGAAGAAGAAGAAGAAGAAGAAGAAGAAGAAGAAGAAGAAGAAGAAGAAGAAGAAGAAGAAGAAGAAGAAGAAGACGAAGAAGAAGAAGAAGAAGAAGAAGAAGAAGCTGGAAAAGGAGGACAAGGAGGAGAAGAACAAGAAGAATGAAAAAAAGGAGAACAACGAGAACATGAAGAATGAAAAAAAGTGACGAGGAGGAGAAGAACAAGAAGAATGAAAAAAAGGAGAAGAAACAAAGGAAGGGATGTTGCATGTGTATATTGATGAACAGCATAGATTATTTGATGGCATAAAAGACAGACGGTCATATTTGACGCATTCAGGTATCCGAAGCATATATTCAGGGGAGTAAATGGTTTTAGTGCATTAAAGCAAACAGTATAGACCCAGTATGTCACATAGGCCCCAAGGTGAGGGTTTTTTTTGTTTTTTTTTTGAGACATATTTTTTTAAATCAAAGTACATCATGTTGAGATGCAATATGGTTGTTCGAACAGACCGAATCATAGAATTATACAACGATAGATAAATGAGATTTCGTGGAAAAATTGATAAGAACAACTTGTAATTACATATTGAAAGAAATATTCTAGTAAGTTAGTAACAAACAAAAACAGTTAAAGTGAAATTTGCTTTATTGCATGAGGTGTAACTGTGTCGGTGAGCAGATCGCAGTTCCTGTGAGTATCTATCTATCTATCTATCTATCTATCTATCTATCTATCTATCTATCTATCTATCTATCTAACAGTCTATCTGTCTGTCTGTACACATAAGCTAACACATACACCCTACCTACCCTTATATATACATATATTTTGTAGTTTCAGCTCATAGCTGTAGCCATGCTGGAGCGCCACCGTTTTGTTTTGCTACACTTTTATAACTGAGATCTTTCTTTAATATGGCACTTGGTGTAGAATGGAGTTCGATGTAGCTACCCTCAGCCTTGATTCAAAAACGCCTACATCTACTTTGTGGAGATTCGTCAGGCTCTTTGGGAGAATATTAAAATGCTGTGGGCCCCAGAAACCCAGGCTGTTGCATTAACTGGTCCTGAAGCACGATGGCATTGTTGGGATCTTTGGCACTATGCAGTGTCGTCCCGTTCTAGCATTGGTGTAGCGTTCAATGCCAAAATTTGGCAAAATTCCTTCCAGGATCTTCCAGATGTATATTACTGCAATACCTCTCCTGTCTTCGCTCCAGGGAGTAGAGTCTTAGCTGTTTCCACCGTTCCCAGTAGCTGAGCTGTTGCAAAAGACGATCTTCTTTGTGAAGCTTCGCTGAATTGTTTCAAGGTCCGCTGTTAATTTTACACTGTTGGGTGACCATATATATAATGATTAAATATTGTTTGACCAATAAGAGAATTCTCCAACTTCTATGTTGAAGAATTGCTGCCAAGAATGAGATAGCATAATGGTAAATCCATGTAGATCTAAATCGTCCAAATTTCAATCAGGTTTAAACATAATTGGCCGTCCTGTTTTCTTTTAGTATTAGATACCATTGGATTAGATAATTACTTACAATTAGATTAGATAATTTACAGAGTTTATCTGAAAGTATTACAAAGCAAGACTTGTAATTTGTCTTTTTATTATAACGTCATAAATTACATCATAATCATAATTTTATGTATATATATATATAATATATATGTGTGTGTATGTATGTATCTGTGTGTGTGTGTGTGTGTGTGTGTGTGTGTGTGTGTGTGTGTGTGTGTGTGTGTGTGTGTGTTTGTGGTGTGTGTGCATTAATGGTTTTGACACAACCAGATTGAATGATACTACCCAGGCGTCGAAACCATAGTGGCATTCGTTCGGCAGCTGGTGAGGAGAATGAATGTATGTAAGATATATCCATTTCTGAATCTTTTATTTCTTGGGGTTTTGTTATTCTGAGTGAGTCGGCCTTTATTCTCGTAAGTTTGAATATGTTAATGAGTTCATGATTTACGGTGATTGCATATATCGTTTTTGCTTCATTCATTTCACGGATCATATTAGGCTGGGATCATATTAAATGATTTCTACTATTGGGAGGTTGTGTGGCACATATATATATATATATATATATATATATAATATATATATATATATATATATATATATATATATATATATATATATATATATATATATACATATATATATATATATATATATATATATATATATATATATATATATATATACAGATAGATAGATATATATATGTGTGTGTGTGTGTGTGTGTGTGTGTAGGGAGAATTCACAAAAAATAACAGACGAAGACAGGTGGTGTAGAAAACACATAGATGTAGTAGTATAACGCTCGGGATTTGAGAAAGTCATTAACGTTTCGAGCCTATGCTCTTCTACAGAAAGGAACACAGAAAGAAACAAGGAGAGAAAAACACGTAAGTAGTCGTCAGCGATCTATCTATCTATCTATCTATATATATATATATATATATATATATAGAGAGAGAGAGAGAGAGAGAGAGAGAGAGAGAGAGAGAGAGAGAGAGAGAGAGAGATCGCTGACGACTACACACATTTTATATATATATATATATATATATATATATATATATATATGTAAAATTCAGGTTAGTTAATATATGTTTGTAACATATTTTAACTGCTAAAAGTAAATACACTGCAGTTACCGTGGAGAAAATATCTCTCTTATGTTAAAAGGTGTGAAAATAGTTTGTTCAGTGCTGCCATCTATCAGGAGTCCCAGACATCGATGTTTTGAGTTTATTGATGCTTGTCGAAACATATTTATGTCTGGGATTCTTGATAGATGGCGACGCTGAACAAACCGGGTATTTTCACACCTTTTAACATAAGAGAGTTAGTTTTCCACGCTAACTGCAGTTATTTACATTTTAGCAGTTGAAAAACTGTCACAAACATATTTTAACTATCATAGATTTTGCTTATGCCTAGATGCTTATACTTAGATTTTGCTTATGCTTAGTGCTAACATTTCGTTATTTTATATATAATAATGATTTTAGTAAAGCAGCAGCACCGAAGCAGAAAACAGATAGGAACTCACAACGAACATGTTAGAGAACTAGATATATAAGACGTACGGAATGCACGCTAATCGATTTTCCTTTTTCTTCTGTCGACTGAGAAAGTCACATTCGATTAATATGCAATCGATTGCTATCTATGGACAATTACTTCAAGTAGAAAGGAAAAGATAATTTGTGAATCCACCAGTCTATTTATTAGACGGGACTATATGGAGCTACTTAATTTCCGTTGGACCTTAAAAGACGCTCATACAACCGGAACTCTATGATCTGGACTATATTATCAATATTACGTAGTCTTTGAGTTGCACCAATGCATTAGACTCAATTAATATTCTCTATTTTCCGATATCATAATGAAATCAGATTAAACGATGTATTTTCCCTCTCTTTATTCCTTATTATTTCTTCTTACTTTCTCAGAATTACTTTGGTTATTCAAGCTGTCTTTTACTCAAGGTCATTATTTCCTCTAATATTCTTGGCTGGCAATATATTTTTTCTCGTTTCAGTTTATATACCGAAACAAATTGACAATGACCGTCATTAAATGAAATCAGATGACCGTACTCGAACGGCTCCATGGCATTGAATATCACTGATTGTATAAACACAATGATATTCGATACTATTATTCTATAAATACAATTATGAATGTTTACTTTCAGTTTACTCTCTTCGTTACGCAAGCAATTTTATTGGGTTTTGGGATTTAGTCAACCAAAAACTCGGTGGCCATATAATCTAGCACTCGGCACTTTATCGTGATAATCTAACGTTTGATACTTGATAAGCTCACATTTGACACTTTATCGGATAAGCTTCTTAAGCTTTCAGTTGAAGAATTCTTTTAATTTTTCATATTTTATCTTTTACTTCTTTCAGTCATTGGACTGCGGTCATGTTGCGGCACCACCCTGAAGGGATTTAGTCGGACGAATCAATCCCTAAGCACTTACTTCTTTAGTCTTGTACTCATTCTAATTATTTCTCTTGCCGAACCGCTAGTTTACAGGAATATAAACAAACCAACATCGGTTGTCAAGTGGTAGTGGGGGACAAGCACAAACACCAAGGCACAGAAAACACATTCTTGGTTCAGTCAATATTTCTACAGTTGAATAAGAGTAGAAGAGAGGATTAAGGATTTTTTGCAATATTCAGTTTCGCCTACCAAAGGCATAAACGCAAGTTAAATGCCGAGTACTCATATCGTGGCTGTTCCTGTGTTATTACATAAGAACTCAACATCAATAGAAGGCAGAGGATTAACGTAGCAGGTTGTGTATATTGTTTAATTAACAATTAGATAATTATTTCTTTAATTTCATAATTCGCAATATACTACAAAGACTAAGTTCTTATGAAGCTGAGGCAACACAAAAAAATACAAACAACACAAATACAACACAAAAAGATACATCATCTTTACAATATATATGCTAATTCCTTTTCTTCCAAAATATTGGGTTGTCCGGAAAGTTCGTGCCGAATTATAGTAGCTTACCTTTCGACTTATTTGACACGAAACTACCTCGATTCTGGGAAGATGGTATTTTCAAGTTAAAGGAAAGATGGAGACGCATTGTGCAACAAAATGGTTCATATTTGGTTGATTAAAAATGTAATGGCAAGTATTTATTGACCTTTTTCTTTCCTTTAAAAATCGGCACGAACTTTCCGGACAACCCAATATATTTTAAACCTTTGCCTGTCCAAAGCATTTCCATATATTTGTCCTAATCGTCCATGCTTGTTTTCAGACTTTTAACCTTCAATCCATAAGTTCTGACTTATGGAAGCTTTCCTTCCAGAATAAAAACAAAACAAAATTGGAAATGTTTGTCTTATTCGATACATGGACGCCAAGCAAATATGTCCTGTGTATCATATGATACATAAGACAAGCAAAGTGTTAGAGTTATAATAATTTAATTTGTCGTTAATTGTTTTCGACGCCAAGCCATATATATTTCTCTATGCTTCCTAGGATGCTTATGTTTGAAACTGTAGTGCGCCTGCACTACCTATACGTGATGCAAAGTAATGATTCTTGTGTGTGGAGTAGCGTGCCATAGCTGCCGGGGTTTGAGTAATAGTGGTCATAGATTAATATTTCTCCTGTTAGGAGTTGTAGATAATCTTATTTTGGTTATTGAAAGTTATAAGTATTAAATACATCTCCAATTTCTTTGACAATTTATTACCGCGTAGGCGGCGTCCCAAAATAATACAATATCTTCAACGAGAATAGGTATTGATTTCTAACCTTTCAATGTTAAGCCATTCATTTCATAGATATTTTATTTCTAGTTTGTGCAGTCAATGAACTTCTTGTCTAGCCATTTCTGATCTTGATACTATTTTCTTATTCTTAATTCTGCTGCTGTTTTTGTTTGCAGTAATTCAGTACTGGCGTTGTTTGTAAAAATATAGATTACATATAGATGTAATATGCATTTAGAGGTCTAGCTTATGTTGAATGTTTTGCTCAAGCGTACTGGAAAATAGATACAACAGATTTGGAAAATAAATGGAAAATATGGTGAATGTAATAATACATTCAACTCGTAAAAAGTATTATCAATTACTTTAAGCTACATAGTTGAAAATAATTGATATTTTGTGCATAAACAGCGTGTATGAGCAAATATTAGCAAATAAAGGATAAATATAGTGTTCTTTGCCAACAGCTCATAACTCCTACGCTTTGGATAACAAACATTTGTAAATAATCTTGCACACAGGAAAACGATACTGGACATGTTTATGGCTGATAGTTACTTCTCAGAAGATAAGAAACTACATTTCCGCAGATGCAAAAAATAGTCAAACCACATTTCCGCAGATGCAAAAAGATAGTCACTATTTAAATCAAATATAAACTTGAAACTTGCTGAAATGGCTAGTTTAATTTGCACATCGCTCTGAAATCAGTGATAAACTGTAGATAGCATAATAATATAAAGAAAAAATTCCTTATTTAATTTACATTTCTTTCATATTTCATATATATATGGTCTTCTATCTATTTTCTGTAATCGTCTCTATTTATTATGAAGTTACAGAAAAATGGCGTTTAAGTTAACGTGGTTTCGTTTCATTTATGAATAAATATATTCAACAACTTAAAGTCCATAGCTACAGCTGATGTAAATTTATACATGCATGCATGGGAATAAAATGAACATGTGTATGTGTAGATATATATATATATATCTACAATTTTTTTTTTTTCTCCGTGTTTTTCTCCTTGTCTCCGTATTCTTTCTGTTGAAGAGCGTAGCTCGAAACGTCAAAGACTTTCCGTATTCCCGAGCGTCATACTAATATATACTTTTGTTATTTACACCACCTGTCCTCGTCTGTTGTTATTTTTTGTATATTCTCCCATATATATATATATAAAGTAGTTGTATACTGTCAACTTAATGTGACAGTCCCAATAAGGAAATCATACTGCTGGTATTTAGCCCTAGGGAGCTGGACCGCTTCCTGTCGGCCTTGACACATTTCCTGTGTCCTTATGTTTCATTAGCTGGTGTTTCATTAGTCTGAATGCAGACTAGGCTGGGTGGGGGTGCTTGTCTACCCCTCGCAAATATAAGGACACAGGAAATGTGTCACGGCAGACATGAGGCGGTCCAGCTTCTTAGGGTTAAATAGCAGCAGTATGATTCCCTTATTGGGACTGTCACATTACGTTGAGAGTATACAACTGCTTTATCGTAACACTGCTGCTTAATTTTCTCTGTGAGATTTATAATTAGATCATTTCTAATTCACACACACGCACACGCACACACACATATATATATATATATATATATATATATATATATATACATATACATATATAT
>NC_142947.1:38841991-38856991 GCF_046866305.1 Octopus bimaculoides | reverse complement strand
ACAAACAAACACGACTGAAAACAATACTTCTGCCTTCGCTAAGGCGGAGGTAATAAAGAAAGAAAAAATGTTTGTAACAAAGCGATATTTAATAAAGTCAAGTAATCTTTTGACCATCTTATGGATGAAATAATTATCTGGTTTGGAATTTGCCTGAGTTGAGCATTTGAGCAGAAACATTTAATAGCTGGACAACAATTAAATCTCGCATTGTTTCAACTGGACACTTGCTTTTAATCACGATTCTGCCCTCTATTTCATTTGTTCTTTGTAGAATGCAACACGTGAGTCGGCTGCACCATACACAAAAAGATCCACGCATAAATGAATCGTAATGAGAGACATTTCCATCTTGTTTTTCTCAAAGGTTGATTGCTTTACTTCTTAAGTCACAATTTACACGCTTCAATCTCATTTGTTTGGCCTTTTTTCGCCAACATTAAATTTATTTAATGACTTTTTCCTTGTTTGCCTTTCTTCTTTTTCTCTCTTGCTTTCTTTCTCTTTTATTTTCTTTCCCATTTCTTTCTTTCTTTTTACTTTTTATCTTTCTTTCTTTCTTTTCTTTTTTCCTTCCTTTATTCCTTTCTTTCTTTCCTTCTTTCTTTCCTTCTTTTCTTTCTTTCTTTCTTTCTTTCTTTCTTTCTTTTAGTTTCGTCTTGTTTGTTTGTTTCTTCTTTGTTCCTTTTTTCTTTCTGTCTTTTTTCGTAGTTTGTTTCTTTTCTCTTTCTTTCTTTCTTTCTTTCCTTCCTTCCTTCCTTTCTTACCTCCTTCCTTTCTCTCTTTCCTTCCTTCTTTCTTTCTTTCTTTCTTTCTTTCTTTTTGAGGATCCCTCTTTCTCTGTATTTCTCTTTCTTCGTTTCTTTCTTTCTTTATTGCATCTTTCTTACCTATCTTTTCCTTTTTCTTTCCTTCTTTTTTCCTCCTTTCTTTCTTTCCTCCGTTCTTCCTTCCTTCATTCCTTCTTTCCTTTCCTTCTTTATTTTCTCCATTCTTTTTTGTTTCTTTTTCTTTGTATGTTTCTTTCTTTTTGTCCTTCTCTCTCTCTTTCTTTCTTTCCTTCTTTCTTTCTTTCTGTCCTTCTCTCTTTCTTTCTTTCTTTCTTTCTTTCTTTAGCTCAGCCAACACACTTTTATCTCCTCTCCCTCTCTCCAATATATGCATGTGCGCGCGAGTGTGTCTGAGAGAGAGAGACAAACAGACAGACAGACATACAAACAGACTTTTGTACGTGTATGTATGTTGGTGCGCGTGTGTATATGTGTGTGTATATTTGAGTGTGTGCATGTGTACGCGCGCGTGTGTGTTTCCTCTCGTGTCACCACACTATCATTCTAATTTGTCTTTTTTCCCTCCCTATCACTTTGTCTCCTCATAAATATCTGTTTCTTCTGCCCACTTCTAACTTATTCTGTTTACCAATTCCTTCTGATGACGTAAAACCATTTACCTCATTCGTTTTCTCTCCTTTTCTTTCTCTGTCTTTCTCTCCACCACTTTCTTTTCGCCTATGTTAATGCCTAGCGATATCCTGTCTTTTTTCTTTAAAGGTAAATTTATGTCTATTCAGAATAAAGCACTTAATAATTTTGGTTTTATTTGCACACAAAGCAATAGCCACCTACGTTTGAATTCGTGCTCGAGAAATACCAGATTAAAATTAGAACTTGTTTTGTTCAAATTTAGCAATTTGTTCAAATTCCTTTGCATTTGTTTTATTTTATTTTTATTCCTACCAATATCGCGACAACATATGTCTAATTACATTCAAATGGAACCACACGACTACATAAAAACAAGGTTCAAAGAGTCACAACAGCAATCAGCATTTCGGCGAGGTGTCAAATGCAGGAATTTATAACAGACAGTCACGTGTCGACGATAATCAAAATGAGAGCAATTATTACTTCAGAAGATGGAAATATAATTTCTTGTTATGTAGTATGTCAAGTGGAGGCGCAATGGCCCAGTGGTTAGGGCAGCGGACTCGCGGTCATAAGATCGTGGTTTCGATTCCCAGACCGGGCGTTGTGAGTGTTTATTGAGCGAAAACACCTAAAGCTCCACGAGGCTCCGGCAGGGGATGGTGGCGAACCCTGCTGTACTCTTTCACCACAACTTCCTCTCACTTTCTGTTTCTGTTGTGCCTGTAATTCAAAGGGTCAGCCTTGTCACACTCTGTGTCACGCTGAATCTCCCCGAGAACTACGTCAAGGGTACACGTGTCTGTGGAATGCTCGGCCACTTGCACGTTAATTTCACGAGCAGGCTGATCGGATCAAATGGAACCCTCGTCGTTGCAAGCGACGGAGGGCCAACAAAGTATGTCAAGTAGGCATTCTTCATCTTTTACTGGTTTCAGTCATTGGACAGCGACCATCCTGGAACATCACCTTTAAAATTACAGTCCTTATTTTCTTTTTAAATCTGCTACTTATTCTATCAGTCATTTTTGCCGAACCGCCAATCCAATGGAGGTAATTTTTGCTCGACTAAACCCTTCAGGGCGATGCCCCAGCATGGCCATGTTCTAATGACTGAAGCAAGAATAAGGCAACAGATATATTTGAAGCAAGGGACGGATTGGTCATGACTGGACTGGTCTATGATTATCAGATTGCGCAGACGTTATCATACACCAATGATGCTCGATCAAAACTGACCTGGTGTTCAATAAACGCAGCAGCAGCAACAGCAGCAGCAACAGCAGCAACAACAGCAGCAGCAGCAGTGTGGGGGGGGGCCAACAATAACAGCAGCGTCAGTATTTTGAATAACATTTGGACGTTTCAGACCTTGATGAAGGTTTAAGGATTTTCGAGGAACAACTTTAAATTGCCAAGTTTTTGTTCTGACCTAGATTTCAATAACAACAACAACAACAACAGCAACCCTCGGCCATGTTTTTAAAAGATGTCGAAGATATTCTGGAGATTCTAGAGTAGGAACTTAACCTTGCCAGGTTCGTATTCTAAAGAGTTATTTTAGCGAATCAGGTGAGTTTCGTCACTTTGAGAGAGACTCGAAAATAGGGTTTGTGAGATTCTTGAAACCAGGATATTAATTGTTATCGCACCAATGACAAGAAAAGAATTTAAACAAAAAAATAATAAAATAACGAAAGAAAAACTATCAAAACGGTAGTTGGAAGACACTTGAACTACTACTACTACTACTATTGTTGCTGCTGCTGCCGCCGCCGCCACCGCCACCACCGCCACCACTACTACTATTACAACTACAACTACTACTACTACTGCTGCTGCTGCCACTGTTACTACTATTACCACTGCTACTACTACTACCACCACCACCACCACCACCACCAGCACTACTACTACTACTGTTACTATTACTGCTACCACCACCACCACTACTACTGCTACCACCACCACCACCACTACTACTATTGCTACCACCAGTACCACCATTGCTAGCACCAGCACCACCAACACCACAGCCACTACTACTACTACTACTACTTCGACGTAAACACGTGCACCCCCACCTCCCACACATACAAAGATAAATATGAAATGTAAAGTAAATAACAGACACGGGCACAGCTTTCTGTTAATACTCTGTGCATAGAGAGACAGTTGCATACTTATGCAAGTCAACTGTGATATATATATATATATATATATATATATAGGCGCAGGAAAGGCTGTGATGCGACGGTGCGTGGCTCAGTGGTTAGAGTGTTGAACTCATGATCGTAAGATAGTGGTTTCGATTCCTGGACTGGGCGACGAGTTGTGTTCTTGTGCAAAACACTTCATTTCACGTTGCTCCAGGTTATTCAGCTGGCAAAAATGAGTAATCCAGCGACGGATCGATGTCCCGTCCAGGTAGGATATTTATACGCCATTGAAACCGGGAAATCGGCCCTTATGAGTCCGTATGGCTCGGGAAGGTAACTTTACTTTTAGGCATGACCGTGTGCTTAGAAAATTGCTTCGCAGACACAGGGTTCCCAGTTCAGTATCACTGTGAGGGACCTTGGAGCAACAAAGACTTGTGAGTCGATTTGGAAGATGCAAACTGAAAGAATCTCTTTTTATATCGGTGTGTGTGTGAGATTCGAACTCGGGATCTCTCCTATACACCATCATCTACAAACAAATAACGAAATGTACTCAAATCGAAATAAGCGAAACGGAGATTAAAGAGCGAGGTGCCTTTTGACAACCCATCTGATGAGGTACTTCTGCACCAAATGTTCCTACAGAATGTTTATTTCCGAAAGAATAAAAGGCAAAGTTGACCCCGGCAGAATTCGAACTCAGAACGTAAAGAGTTACAAGAAACGCTGCTAAACATTTTATCCGACGCATTCGCGATTCTTTTCTACTCTAGGCACAAGGCCCGAAAGGATGAAAGGCAAAGTCGACCTCGGCAGAATTCGAACTCAGAACGTAAAGACACAAGAAATACCACTAAGCATTTCTTTTCTACTCTAGGCACAAGGCCCGAATTTTTTGAGGAGGGGGCCAGTCGATTGGATCGACCCCAGTACGCAACTGGTACTTAATTTATCGACCCCGAAAGAATGAACGGCGGATTCGACCTTGGCGGAATTCGAACTCAGAACGTAAAGACAGACGAAATATTGCGTAGCATTTCGCCCGACGTGCTAACGATTCTGCCAGCTCGCTGCCTTTAATTGATATACACATATGAAAATCCTTTCTACTAAAGGCACAAGGCCTGAAATTTGGGGGAAGAGGTCCGAGTCGATTAAATCGACCCCAGTGCGTATCTGGTACTTATTTCATCGACCCCAAAAGGAGGAAAGGCAAAGTCAACTTCAGAGGGATTTGAACTCAGAATTAAGCCGGAAGAAATGCCACTAAACAGTTTATCTGATGCGCTACTAATTCTGCCAACCCGCTGCCTTTAATCCGTATGCTTATGATTCCAAAGTTTAGCAAAAGGCCAACAAGTTCGTGCGGGGTGGTACTACGTCGAATAAATCCACCCCAGTGCTTAACTGATGATTATTTTATCGACCCTGAAAGAGATAAAAGGAAAGTTGACCCCTACAGAATTTGAACTCAGAACGTAAAGGTTAAAAAGAAAAAAATGCCGCTAAATATTCTTATCCGACTCTTTAACCACTCTGCCAGCTCGCCGCCTTCGTTTAACATTCGTCTATAATAATCCCTGGCAAATACAATAGTATCAGCGTTCACCCATCTGTTACATCATATAAATTTTATGCAGACAAAGCTACACAGCAAATTTGTTCAGCTGTTATTAAACTGTTGAAATATCTTCCTAAAAATAGAAATCAATGGAGAATTGAGAACTTCACAGGAATGCTTCCGATGAAATATGAAGACGCATTTAAGCTTCTGTCATTCATTTGATTCTATTCTATTTTTCTATAACGTTTAAATTTATTTGCATTTAATCGCACTTCGTAATTGTTAAGTATTGGAGGGCTGTCCAGAAGCTCATGTTATGATTAGCAAATACTCATTAAAAGTTTGATTAAATAAATGTGCCAGTCGAGGACCTAGAAACCTGATTAAATAAAATTCAAATATTGATAGATGGTTGTGCTAGTTCTGTGCAATCAAAAACAGCATTACATCTTACATAATGTATTTATCTATTTAAAGTTAAATACTGTAGATCAATGTATCACTGTAACTGTATTTAAGTTTATGTGTCCTCGAACGAATATGAAACGCCTTGGAACAGCCGTTTTGGAGACGGAGAAATACATTGGTTATAAGGCAGCGAGCTGACAGAAACGTTAGTACGCCGAGCGAAATGCTTACTGGTATTTCGTCCGTCTTTACGTTCTGAGTTCAAATTCTATGGACGTCGACTTTGCCTTTCATCCTTTCGGGGTCAATAAATTAAGTACCAGTTACGCATTGGAGTCGATGCGATCGACTTAATCCCTTTGTCTGTCCTTGTTTGTCCCCCTCTATGTTTAGCCCCTTGTCGGCAATAAAGAAATAAAAAATTGTATTGGTTATAATGAAGAAACTAAAGTATGAAGTAAAATGGGAGGGTGATGGGGTGAATAAAAGTTACAGGGATACATTTAGGCGGTGCTCCAGCATGACCGCAGTCAAATGACTTAAACAAGTAAAAGAATAAAAGAATATATATTTACAAACACGCACATATATATACATATATATTTGCATGTATGTCTCTGCGTCTGTGATTGATCCCCACTACCGCTTGACAACCGGTGTTGGTTCATTTACGTCCCCGTAACTTAGACGTTCGATAAAAGCGGGATTAGAATAAGTACCAGGCTTTAAGAGCAAACTAAGTATTGTGGTCAGCTTGTCGCCTTAAGTTTGCAATATAATAACGGGTTCAAATCTTGACAGAAGGCCAGTAATTTAGAGGGAGGGGATAACTCAATTACATGGACCCCAGTGTTCAAATGGTATTTATTTTACCGACTCCGAAAGGATAAAGGGCAAAGTAAACTTCGGCGGAGTTTGAACTCAGAACGTAAGGACGCACGACAGGCCTCTAAGTATTTTGCACGGCGTGCTAACAACACTGCCAGGTCGCAACCATATTAATAATAACAAGAGCACTCAGAGAGTACAAGCCTCTGCCAAGGCAGCACCAATGTCCTCTCAACGATTAGCCGGAGATGGTTTTTAAAATGGGAATATCTGAAATAAACTCGATTGCTCTCACAAATGAGAATACAACAAATGAACCTGACCGCTCTCAAAAATTAAGTAAAAAAAGAAAAAAAAAAGGAAAAATAATCCAGAATCCTTCTCCGGTAACGAATCGATTCCAAAATCTAGTCAGGCCGTGGCAGTTTCGAGGCCAAACATCTCTGAAAGTTTCATCGGACACCATCCAACAGTTCTTGAGATATCTTGTCCATAGATCAACAAACAAAAGCGACTGAAAAACAATACTTCACCTTCGCTAAGGCGGAGGTAATAATAATAATAATAATAATAATAATAATAATAGAGTCAAAATTAAAAGAAGAGTGCCATTTGTTATCTGGTGAACGATATTTCGACATCTCGTGTGTCTTCAACTGGTTCAAAAAATAAATTTGTCAATCTACTTCATTTTGGTTAATATAGAAAGGATTGAGGTAACTCCTCCTGAAGATATAGAGTCAAAATTAAAAGAAGAGTGCCATTTGTTATCTGGTGAACGATATTTCGACATCTCGTGTGTCTTCAACTGGTTCAAAAAATAAATTTGTCAATCTACTTCATTTTGGTTAATATAGAAAGGATTGAGGTAACTCCTCCTGAAGATATAGAGTCAAAATTAAAAGAAGAGTGCCATTTGTTATCTGGTGAACGATATTTCGACATCTCGTGTGTCTTCAACTGGTTCAAAAAATAAATTTGTCAATCTACTTCATTTTGGTTAATATAGAAAGGATTGAGGTAACTCCTCCTGAAGATATAGAGTCAAAATTAAAAGAAGAGTGCCATTTGTTATCTGGTGAACGATATTTCGACATCTCGTGTGTCTTCAACTGGTTCAAAAAATAAATTTGTCAATCTACTTCATTTTGGTTAATATAGAAAGGATTGAGGTAACTCCTCCTGAAGATATAGAGTCAAAATTAAAAGAAGAGTGCCATTTGTTATCTGGTGAACGATATTTCGACATCTCGTGTGTCTTCAACTGGTTCAAAAAATAAATTTGTCAATCTACTTCATTTTGGTTAATATAGAAAGGATTGAGGTAACTCCTCCTGAAGATATAGAGTCAAAATTAAAAGAAGAGTGCCATTTGTTATCTGGTGAACGATATTTCGACATCTCGTGCGTCTTCAACTGGTTCAAAAAATAAATTTGTCAATCTACTTCATTTTGGTTAATATAGAAAGGATTGAGGTAACTCCTCCTGAAGATATAGAGTCAAAATTAAAAGAAGAGTGCCATTTGTTATCTGGTGAACGATATTTCGACATCTCGTGTGTCTTCAACTGGTTCAAAAAATAAATTTGTCAATCTACTTCATTTTGGTTAATATAGAAAGGATTGAGGTAACTCCTCCTGAAGATATAGAGTCAAAATTAAAAGAAGAGTGCCATTTGTTATCTGGTGAACGATATTTCGACATCTCGTGTGTCTTCAACTGGTTCAAAAAATAAATTTGTCAATCTACTTCATTTTGGTTAATATAGAAAGGATTGAGGTAACTCCTCCTGAAGATATAGAGTCAAAATTAAAAGAAGAGTGCCATTTGTTATCTGGTGAACGATATTTCGACATCTCGTGTGTCTTCAACTGGTTCAAAAAATAAATTTGTCAATCTACTTCATTTTGGTTAATATAGAAAGGATTGAGGTAACTCCTCCTGAAGATATAGAGTCAAAATTAAAAGAAGAGTGCCATTTGTTATCTGGTGAACGATATTTCGACATCTCGTGTGTCTTCAACTGGTTCAAAAAATAAATTTGTCAATCTACTTCATTTTGGTTAATATAGAAAGGATTGAGGTAACTCCTCCTGAAGATATAGAGTCAAAATTAAAAGAATAATAAAATTAAAAGAATAATAATAATAATAAACCATTCTATTATAGGCAGAAGGTCAGAAATTTTTTAACCGGTACTTATTTTATCGACCCTGAAAGAATAAAATAACTATCAGTTAAACCTTGGGTCCATTATTTAATAACCCTTTCAATAACAACCACAAGGCCTGAAATTTTGGGGGTGAGGACGAGACGATTACATCGACTTCAATGATTAACTGGTAGTTATTTATTCAACCCCGAAAGAACGAAAGGCAAAGTCGACTACGGCAGAATAAAATGCAATATAATAGCAACAATTCTAACATATCAATTTCATTAAACAGTATAATGTTATCATAGAGCATACCATTCTCGTAATACTGATATAAAAATGAAGAAAACCAATCATATCACCTCGACACAGTAAATCTGGGGTATAAAATAACATTTGTATCAGAGTACACCTAACATTTCATAACACGTAGGGTTTTGTAGGTATATTATGAAATATATGTAATGTATGAGATTTCGTAAATGACATTTGCAAACTTATAGAAAACAGAATGACAATGGAGATGCAAGCTTTCGAGATTGAACCAACACGAAGCACATAAATATAATGAGCCCACACATATGCAAATACGCACACATTCACACACATACTCACACATAAACAAGCATACATACATACATACACACGCACATACATACATACATACATACACATATATATATGTATAAATATATATATATGTATGTGTGTATATATGCATGTATATATGTTTGTATGTGTGTGCGCATATATATATATATATATATATATATATATATATATGAATGTATGTATGTATGTATGTATGTATGTATGCTTGTATGCGTATATATATATAGTAACAATTTTGCATTGCGTCATCACCCCGTAATACACACATATTTTCATACATATATATACCTACATATATGTACATACATACATATATACATATATCCATACATATACCCATGCATACATATATACATATATATATATATATATATACATGTATATATGTGTAGATAGATAGCTAGACAGACAGACAGATAGATAGTCAGACAGACAGACAAGCAAACAGACAGACAGCCAGCCTGATAAATAGATAGATAGATAGATAGATAGATAGATAGATAGATAGATAGATAGATAGATAGATAGACACACAAATAAACAGACAAACAGACAGACAGACAGACAGACAGACAGACAGACAGACAGACAGACAGATAGATAAATATGAAAAAGTATGGTAAACACAAGATTCAGTTAATATTATTTAGTTCCCACCCACCCATCCTAATGCGGTGAGCTAGCAGAGTCGTCAACGCGCCGGGCAAGGCGATTAGCAGCACCTAATCCATTTCCACGCTCCGAGTTCAAATTCCGGCGATGTCGACTTTACATTTCATCCTACTTGTTGAGAAGTGGGGGGGGGGGGTCGATGTAATAGACTTACTCTTTCTTTGGAAACTGCTGACCTCCAACCCCTACCCCCCCCCCCCCACCCTCACGCCAAGCTTTGAAACCGGTGTTATTTGTTCGCTGCGTATGTTTCAACATTGAGGCTATTTTTATCCTCGGCAACGGATGTTCCAAGTGCAATTGCGTGCTGAACCAAAACAAATCACCATAGGAAGGTTGTATCGCATTGTTTATGCGAAGCGCTAAACTCACCAGTAGCAGTCGTATATCTCAACGTACAAACAAGAAATACCACATGCTCACATGCATATATTATTATTATTATTATTGTTCAGTAGTTTTATTTTTATAACGTGCTTTCACTTCATTGACGAGCGCAGCTCTGTGCGCCTTAGGTATGTGCTGTGGTTTGCTGTGGTGTTCTTATGGTTACTATATTGAAAGTGTTTTGCGTAGGATGTGTGCAGTGCCCAGTAGTGCAATTTTCTGTATGTTATATATATTTGTAAGTCCTGGTGTTTTTGTTATGTATTTGTCTGAATATTTTTTTTTATCATACCTAATGATAGGAATTGTTTCTGTATTTAGATTCCACATTCGAGTTACCTCTGTTTCCAGGTCTTTGTATTTTGAAAGTGTCTCCATTTCTTTTAGGGAAACGTTGTCATCTGCTGGTATTGATATTATTATTATTATTATTATTATTATTACTAGCATCACGAGGTTGCCCATTTCTAGATTGAATTTTTTTTTCTTTACTTTCTGTGAGTTTTAGTGGCCAAGTTTCGAGAACTGATAAGAGTGTTTGTTTTTACTTGAGACTTAGGTACATGTACAAATAAATACAAGCAGACACATGTATATAAATGTTTACACACACACACACACACACACACACACACACACACACACACACACACGCATACAATCATAGATACATAAACACATACACGTATGCATACATACATGCATCCACGCATATATATTCCTCACCAGGGCAACTACAAGTGTAGGAATTGACCACTTCGATCAGCAATTGTTTTCCTTATTTTCTTTTTGTGGCTTTTACTGACAAATAACTGATAAAAGTTTTTGCCTTCGTTTTTGTGTTTGGTTTGAAAAAAACATTCTGGATATGAAATCGTGTTAGAACAAATTTTAAAGTATCTTGCGTTGGTGGGGCGTGAGAGGGTCATTACGCCACCAGTACACGCACTGGTTCAATTTTACATCTTATTAGTTAATTGGTTAGCTATTTAACCAACTGACCGATCTATTGCTTGCTTAATAAGTCGGTTAAACAATTAATCTGTTATTTGTCGAAGTTCTTTCGTTGTCGTTCACGTCTTCATCTATTACAATCGCATTCCCCACCAGGTCTGCTTCAAATCTGGCTCCTTTCTACTTAATTTGGTTTCGTTGGATAAATAACTAACCAAATGACCAATAATAGGGAACTAAAACTAAACCAGTGCGTGCGTATATTATTGGTATAATGACCTTCTCAAGATACAACAAAACTTTGCCTTTTGGAAATGTTCATGCATACATACATACATACATACATGCATACATATATATCTATATCTACATATATATATATATCTACACACACACACACACACACACACACACATACATACATATATATATATATATATATATATATATATATATATATATATATATATATATATATGCACCTGCATAGGAATGCAGCTATATGCATGAGAAAACATACATAAAAGAAAACATACAAATCTGCACGTATACATGCTTACAAAAATATCCTGTTGATGTTCAACTTCCAAAGAGGGGGCCGTGGGTCAATTTTAGAAACTGGTTCTTTCTCTATTAGCAAGAAATCTTGAAATAAAACTTAATAATGACCTACATACATACACACACACTTACATGCCTATATACACACACACACACACATACATACATACGCACGCACACATATGTGGACTCATACACATACAAGCATACATACATGCATGCATACATATATAAATACTAGTACATACATACATCCTTTTCTACTCTAGGCACAAGGCCTGAAATTTTGTGGGAGGGGCCAGTCAATTAGGTCGACCCCAGTACTCCAGTGGTGTTTAATTTATCGACTCCGAAAAAATGAAAGGTTAAGTCGACCTCGATGGTATTTGAACTCAGAACATAAAGGACGTAATGCCGCTATGCATTTTGCCCGGCGTGCTAATGATTCTGCCAGCTCGTCGCCTTAAGAACTGCAGTAAATATTCACATTATTTTTGAAACTGGAATTCGTTCCTTTGTTTTTTAATACACCAATATCTCTATGCCTGCTATAGGAAATGCTTTTGGTAATGATTCTATGAAACCTGTGAAAAGGAAAGGTAATCTGAAAAAGGATCACTTAGGGGGGAAAAATATTAACCTTGAAGATGCTGAAAGAACAAATTAACAATCACAAAATTTTTAAAGCTCTTGATAGTGCTGAGAATAACGGAAGACTGAAGGCTTTCTGCTGTGTTTCCTTTAATATAGCATCGCAAGGACATTCGAATGCTGTTGATGAGGAGACTGTAACACCGGAAATTAAAAAAGGGATTATGGAGAAAACAAAACATGCTTAACTTCTGCTAAAACGCATTACATTATAACAACGCATTTTTTGTAGATGGTATCTTACTCGATGAGTCAAGATGCATCCATTCGAAAATTCTTATATCTAAACTGAGGTATTCCAATCCTAAGGTGTATTATTGATGAGATTATTTTTTCTTCTTTATTTTTATTTATTTTATTTTTTTATTTTTTGCTAAGTACTTAAAAGTGATGCCCAAGGTTTAAGCTTGGATAAAATTCGATGAAAATACAATTTTCCACTGCGGGATAAATACAATAGCAGTTACAAAAAAATGCACCTGCAATGATTGAGCTTTCGTCGACCTCGGTGGAATTTGAACTCAGAACGTAAAGACAGACGAAATGCCGCTAAGCATTTCACCCGGCGGGCTAACGATTCTGCCAGCTCGCCGCAGGTGTGAATATATGACTGCGCTTGTAGTATAATGTTATTGACTCATTTATTTATTTATTGCCCACAAGGGGGCTAAACAAAGAGGTGCCCAGTGCGTAACTGGTACTTATTTAATCGACCCTGAAAGGATGAAAGGCAAAGTCGACCTCGGCGGAATTTGAACTCAGAATGTAAAGACAGACGAAATACCGCTAAGTATTTCGCCCGGCGTGTTAACGTTTCTGCCACCTCGCCGCCCTTTATTGACTTATTTATTACTGAAAACAGATAGTAATATGCAAACAACCACATGAAACGCAATGATTACAGCTCGGATAATATTATATCGTTCTCCGGTGCATGCGCATATGTGAATGATTAATTCGTCATAGTTTTAATGTCTATTTCAAATATTAACTAATATTATTGACATTTTGAATTTTCGTTTTATCTTCATCTTTCAGTCTGTAGGGAAAGATTATCAACCTGATACTCTCAACATAACTAACAAGAAATACTACGTGTATTTCCTCTAGCTCAGTTTTAATTTCTATAAGTAGAGAGTCCTTGTCCAATGATAGTGTTGAACTATGGTGATTTCCAACGCTGAAGATCAAATATCCAGCTATAACATATTGCCTTTCCACATGTTTGTCTTCAACGCGAATTTCCGAAAAACACATCAATTTCGTCACTAAGGTAGAACACATATCTGGTTACCAAAACATCTTCGGGGAATTCCTTTTCGTCTCATCTTACATACTTTCATTTGGAGGGGTAAAGAGAAGAAAAACAAACAGCTGCAATCCAAAAAGTAATTAATTTAGTCCCATGATGTTTTGATTCAAATCTCCTCATAATAAATTTTACTTTTTGCAAAATTCTTGCTTACCAAAAGAGATATATCGCAAAAGCAAGACTTTCTGCTTAAGGTAGATATAATTATTGTTTTCTTGGTGTTATGAAATCAAATTTAAGCAAATTGAAAATGGTAATGCGTACCTCATACATTGTTGAAAGTCTGCTAAACTACGGTTTCGCGATAGCATTACTTATAGGTGCATGGTGTTAAAAACATGGAATTAAATCGTCCAACAGCAGTGATAGCAATGCTAAATATGTATTTCAGCCTTCTTGAACTTCGTCAGTTGCATGCATCCACTGAAAACTGTATGCTAAAGAAAAAAATTGTCTATTACTGCTATAGAAAAATGGCATGAAGACATCATTGACCAGACTATCGGCCGATACTTGTACAATAACGATGTTTTCTACTCTAGCTACAAGGCCGGAAATTTTGTTGTAGGGATTAACCGATTGTATCGACCACAGTACTTGACTGGTTCTTAATTCAACGACCCCGGAAGGATGAAAGGCAAAGTCGACCTCAGCGGAATTTGATCTTAGAGCATAAAGCCAGAAGAAATGCTGCTAAGCCTTAGCTTGCACAATAATAATCCTTTCTACCATAGTTAGTACAAGGCCTGAAATTTTATTGTAGGGATTAGTCCACTGGTACTTCTTCCATCGGCCCCGAAAGTCAAAATCGACCTCGACGGAATTTGAACGTAAAGACGGGAGAAATTTGAGGAAGGGGGTTTTCTCAAGTACATGGACCTCAGTGTTCAATTAGTACATATTTTATCGAGCTTCCGAAAGGATAAAAGCCAAAGTCGGCCTTCGGCGGAATTTGAACTCAGGAAATAAAGATGGATAAAATGCCGCTAAGTATTTTATCCAATGCTGGTAACTATCTCGCCAGCTCACCCAATTAACTTACACAATAATAATAACAAAATGGCGTCGACGGCAGTCCCGTTGACATAAGGGAACTATTTAACTTCGTTTAATGATTACCATCCTTCAGAACTTTTGCCATTAATACAAGCCTAGTAAAAAATTGGCTCTGTTCTTCGGATAAATGCCAAGATACATCTTTCTTTTTTAATAGAAAAACATAGCAATAATAAAGAGGTGAAAATCAACCAAAAGCCAGCTGGAGGAATTACTATTATTATATTCATCACGGTTGGACAGGAGATTGGGA
>NC_142947.1:38819237-38841491 GCF_046866305.1 Octopus bimaculoides | reverse complement strand
ACAAGGGTAGCTTGGGGGAGGCGGGGATGAGTCGATTACATCGACCCCAGTGTTCAACTGGTACTTATTTTATTGACCCCCTAAAGGACGCAAGGCAAAGTAAACCTCGGCGGAATTTGAACTCAGAACGTAGCTACGGACGAAATACCGCTAAGCATTTCGTCCGGCGTGCTAACGACTCTGCCAGCTCGCCGCCTTAGCAGCAGCAGTAGTAGTAGTAGTAGTAGTAGTAGTAGTAGTAGTAATTATAATAATATTAATATAATGATAATAATAATAATAATAATAATAATAATAATAATAATAATAATAATATTATAATAATAATAATAATAATAATATTAATAATAATAATAATAATAATATTAATAATAATAATAATAATAATAATAATAATGCTTTCAAATTTTGACATAAGGCCAGTTGTTTTTTTTAGTGGGGAGAGAGTAGTTGGTTACATCGAATTCAGTGTTCAAATGGCACTTATTTTATCGACCACGAACGGATGAAATGCAAGGTCGACCTTGGCAGAATTTGAACTCAGAACGTAAAGAGCCGGAAGAAATATCGCTAACGATTCTGGCAGCTCGCCGTGTCGATAAACTTAATCTACACTCATAGCTTATGTAGTAGCAAACATCATACTCTACCAAGTTTTCGTTATGCCGTCTCTGCCGTTACGTAATATACGTCGCACTACAAAACTGAGATGTGTATTTTCTTTTGTTTATTTTTTTTTTCCATATTTTAAAAATAAGCTTTGTCGATTATGTAATAACGTAGGATCAGCTATGACATATTTATCGTCTGCTTCGTACATCTTTATCACCAGGATGTAAATTTATCCTTGGTTGCGAATCACTATTGTAAACCAGTGTTTACTTGCTATCAGACAATCATGAAACCTATTCGGTTGTAGCTGTTGATTATAAAGTAATATACGGTTTCCCTATTCGTCGTGCGGCAGACTTTTTAGACGGTAGTGTATTTACCTAAATATCGTGGGTGGAAATTCGTTAATCATGAAATGTCTAAATATGTCTGGTTTTACAATACTTTGCTTTTAAAGTGGTACGAATTTAAATGTAGCATTTAATTGGCTGTATTAGAATGTCAGTGGAGGGAGACGCAATGGCCCAGTGGTTAGGGCAGCGGACTCGCGGTCATAGGCCTTTGAGCAGGTATTGTCAAGCTTTTGGAAAAACTTGATGCAGATTCTCTGCTCAACTTTCTTTGTCATGGTCAATGCAACGATCAAACGCTACACACCTTCCTTCCAAGTCCTGCCGTAAACACCGGAAGTGAGCTAGAACGTTGAAATTTAGTGCAAATGCACCAGTAGAGTTCAAGATAAATCTGTGCCAAGCGGCTTCACTCTTCGTGTTTTAGCTTTGTCACTATAGCAACAGTCCGGATACTTATTGATCAGACCGCATATATACATTTTTTTGTGTTTCACGTATTTAATTTACTTTATATATTGATCTGTCTAATTTGCTTGTCTCTACATTTACTTCTATGCATGCATATATGAATGTATGTGGGTGTATAATGAGACAAATAACTCCTTCACATGTATCAACCAAACATTTCTGATGCAGCTCCCAAGCACTAACTCAATCCACACCTCCGTAAGCAACTACCGTTAGTAAATATAGGTATTTAGTATCGAGTATTTTACTAATCTAGTGCATACTGATCATATCTCTTACTAACCTAGACTTTTGTCGTTCATCGATTGTCAATGACTGATCAATTGGTTTCATTTTACTCTTGTGCATATGAAATTAAATTACAAAATCTATAACGAAAGATCTCATTTTGTGTGATTGACTGACTCCTTCACTACGAAGGCCAACTTTTACCGTTTTCTCTATTCTTAATTTAACCAGAATTTTGGAGACACCAGGTCTCGCTTTCTGCACTCTTAGAGTTACCTTGGTTATCTTATCATTATGAAAGTCGATGACACTAAGAGATGGGAATACAAGTCAAGAAACTAACGAAGCTGTAGCTTACTGCAGTGTTTTTTTGTTTTTTTTTATGCATCTCATTTCTTCTAGAAGTATCGTATTTACTTCCATTCTCCTTCCTACATACTCTTAGCATTTATTTACGCTCCTTATTCTTCTTTCTCTATTTCTCAGCGTTCTATTTATCCACCGCCCTTCTCTCGACCTATGAATCCAAATTATATTTTCTCTCGTTATATCACGCTTGTTTAATTCTCTTTCATTTCCTTCTCTTGCTCACTATCTCTCTTTCCTTCATGCTCTCTCTTTCTTTCTCTCAGTCGCTCTCTCTCTCTCTCTCTCTCTCTCTCTCTCTCTCTCTCTCTCTCTCTCTCTCTCTTTCTCTCTATATCTCTCTATCTATCTTTCTATCTATCTAATCTCATAATCTTTCACTATTTCTCCAACCTACAGACATATCACTGGTTGATTAATTCTCTGACTTACTGATTCACGGACACCTCCCACTTACTCACTCATACACTCATTCGCTCATTCCCTCACTTACTCATTCAGTCACTTAATCACTTACTTGCTCACTCACTCACTCTCTCTCTCACTCATTCTCTTATACACTCACTCACTCACCCACTCGCTCGCTCCCTCCCTCCCTCCCTCCCTTCCTCATTCTCTCGCTCATTCACTCACTCAATCACCTACTCACTCACTCACTCGCTCACTCACTCACTCTCCCACTCTCTCACTCTCTCATTCACTCACTCACTCACACTCTCTCTTATTCACTCACACTTTTCTTACTTCCCCCTCTCTCCATCCTTCACTCTCTCATTTCCCTTCGACTCCCCCACTCCCCCACTCCCTCACTCACAGATCCACTCATCTTTTACCCTCTCTTTACTTTCCCTTCTATCCCGCCCAAAGGTTCCATTCGGATTTTCCCGCTCAAAATTCTTATTGACTCCCTTTCTGTTTTATTAATAGTCAACATCTTAGTCTTAGAAAAGCAGAACCGTTTTCGCAATTAACCCATTAGTAACTTATCGATTGGAAACTATTGGTATCCCAGTTTGTAAAGAAAGCCAAATGTAGAATCAGACAAACGACACACGAGTCCTTTTCAACATAACATCTGCATTTAAACTATATTGTATTGCATTATTGATTTGTCAGCGATATATTTGGGGCAGCCTGTAAGGTTTCAGGTTTCCTCTTCGTCATTGATCCGCCAACTTTATTTTCTATGATAGTCTTGGAACGAATATTATCTTGTGAAAACCGAAACAACGAATGCAAGAGCATTTCTGGAGAAAAGAGTGAAGGGACGAGGAAAGATGAAAGGAGGGAACACCAGCAACAACAACAAAGATAATAAAAAAATAACCAACAAAAACAACAGCGACTATAACAAAACGAAAATCAGAACGCAGTTAAACGTAACAAACGAGATCTCATGTTATAGAAAATAAAATGAAGTCTGCTGCTAAAGATATTCTATTATTTTTTATTGGCTCACAGCTTTCAGGGGGCTGTGATCGATCAGACTGAACACGGTATGTAGACATATCTGGTACTTATGTTATTGTTTTTCTTTTGTGGTTATCTAACTTCTAATTTGCGTAACATAGAGAGAGACGCAGCATAAAGTTTGCTGTAAACACGAACACTGCTGTGGATGTAAACACGGCGGCAAACAAACGTATACACACATGTACTCATTTAGCCACGCATGCATAAATTCATACATACATACACGTACACACAGATATACATAGATACATACATACATACATGCATAGATATATACATACGGCGAGCTGGCAGAAACGCTAGCACACCGGGCGAAATGCTTAGCGGTATTTCGTCTGCCGCTACGTTCTGAGTTCAAATTCTGCCGTGGTTGACTGTGCCTTTCATCCTTTCGGGGTCGATTAAATAAGTACCAGTTACGCACTGGGGTCGATATAATCGACTTAATCCGTTTGTCTGTCCTTGTTTGTCCCCTCTGTGTGTAGCCCCTTGTGGGTAGTAAAGAAATAACATACATACAAGCATGCGTACATACATGCAAAGATACATACATGCATAGATACATACATGCATACATACATACATGCATACATACAAGGAATGTTACAGGTATCTAGGGGTGGGTGAAAACATCTTACAATGGCATCTGTAATAAAACACGTGTCACTAAAGAATATTAGCCAAATAAAGAACATTTGGACCTCATAATTTCTGAATTCAATAAAACAGTGGTCCACAATGTGTTTGCAGTGCCAGTACTCATATTAACATTTGGGCAGCTTGATTGGACGTTTGATGAGATCTGAGCCATCGATGTGAAAACCCGAAAAATACTAACAAGCACACATAATTTCCACATAAATGGAAAACTGGAATCTTTGCTCGTACCACTTGCGCCAGGCGTCGTGCAGTGTCTTCGAACCTGAAGCCGCTTGGTTGTGGTTGTTGAGGGCGAATTTCATTATCATACTGTTACGCCTTCATTATTTATAGAAATTGCTAGATAAAATGGCAGAATTAAAACATGCTATCTTGGCGGTGTTTCAGTATTTCGTTTAATAAGTAAGTTTGTGTCGCTATATATATATTATACAAAAAACGATTAAAAAAAACTAGCTAGAAATAACTTGCACAGATGTCTGTCTGTCTATGTGGTTAGGAAGTGCGCTCCGTTAAAACGTGGTTCTGGATTTGATCGATCCTGTCGTGCGTCACATTGTTCAGCAAGTGTCTACGCTCAGAGCCTCGGGTGGACAAATATCACTCGCAATACAATCTGATTAAAAGGAAATTGTTCCGGGGCCGTTAAAAAACACTCCCGTTGTTGTTTATGTCCATATTTCCTTTTATTTCTTTTGACCATTAGACTCCTGCTTTTAGTTGAGACAATCGATCCCAGGACTTACTTTTTTCTAAAGCCTGGTACTAATTCTATCGGGGTCTTTGGCCGAGCTGCTAGTTTACGAGGAAGAATTGACAAACTAACTCCGGTTGTCAAGCGGCATGGAGAGACAAATACAGGCATAAAGGCCCACACACAAATACATACATACATATGTATATGTGTATGTATATATATGTGTGTATATATATATATATATATATATATATATATATATATATATATATATATATATATATGTATGTATATATATGTATATATATCTATATCTATGTGTATATATATATATATATATATATATATATATATATATATATATATATATATATATATATATATATATGTATGTATATATATATGTATATATATCTATATCTATGTATATATATATATATATATATATATATATATATATATATATATATATATATATATATATATATACACACATACATATATATATGTTTTGTATGTATATATATACATACATGGCCACCGCTAACACCAGGAACCCCTGCACAGATATCACACCCATATTCCTACTGAATATCCGGGGCCTATTACGAACAGGTGGCAAAGACAAGTTCCTATACTTGAAAGACCTAGTAACATGCAATCAAGCAATATGCATGGTGCTTACCGAAACGCATCTAGCACCTAATATAGCAGATGCGGAGATAAATATACCAGAGTATGCCGTACTCCGAACAGACAGAAGGGATAGAAGTCATGGGGGAGTTGCAATGTACATCCGAGAAGATGTCACACCCCTACTACTACTATCACACTCAAACTCTGTATGTGATACTTTAATAGTACACATAAAACAAATTGATGTAGTTGTATGCTCAACATACCGTCCACCAAATACCGCAAAGCAGGAAGGTAAATTTGAGGACAGCCTCAGACGCATAGAAGAGGTCCTGACAAATCTGGACCAACACATCAATATACTTTTCCTAGGCGACTTTAACCTCCCAAATGTTAAATGGCCTGAAGGTCACATCCTCTCTGGGATGTCACTGCATGAACAAAGCCAGGCAAAATCATTGCTAGAACTATCCAACATGCTGTTCATGGAACAAGTGATACTCCAACCAACCAGGGGAAGCAATATTTTAGATCTCTGCTTCACAAACAATGTGAGCCTAATCCATAATGTGAAAATAACGCCCACGTCTCTCTCAGATCATAACATTATAGAATTAACTATGTATGGTCCTAGACAACCCACTGACACCCACCCCACCAGGAGGACTCAAGCAATATCCAACCTGAATTTCCACGGGGCGGACTGGAAGTCAATTCGCAGAGAGATTCGAAATCAAAACTGGCACGACAGCCTTTCTATACAAGACAATGACCTCAAACTAAGTCATTTTATGTCAACCATACAAGACATATGCACCAAATACGTGCCATATAGAAAGACCAGCAAACATGCCAATAGCACTCAGCAGAAGGGGACTGCATCCATTACCTACATCGACATTGAAGAGGAAGATGTGATAGCTGCCATAAATGAAATGAGCTCAAATTCGGCAACTGGCCCCGATGGTTTCCCAGCTGTCCTCTTAAAGTCGTGTAAACAAGAATTAGCAGGACCACTCCGGATACTCTTCCAGAGTTTCCTTGCAAATGGTAAACTTCCCAAAAATCTGAAGGAAGGCACCATATGTCCTATCCATAAAGGTGGAAGCAGAGCAGAGGCTGGAAACTACAGGCCCATCTCTCTAACTTCACATATTAGCAAAGTCATGGAACGAATTGTCAGAAGGAGATTGATTGCGTTCCTAGAAGAAAATGACTTGCTGAATGAGACCCAGCATGGTTTCCGTCCAGGTAAAAGCTGCCTCACGCAGCTCTTGCAGCATTATGACTGGGTCCTGAAGCAGCTACTTGACCATTCAAATGTTGATGTGATATATCTCGACTTTGCAAAAGCCTTTGACAAAGTTGATCATGGCTTGATATGTCACAAGCTGCGAAACCTTGGCATAGCTGGTAAATTAGGAGAGTGGCTGCATGACTTCCTGAATGGTAGAAGTCAGACAGTTGCAGCCAATGGAGAACTATCTAGGGAAACACAAATATTGAGCGGTGTTCCACAGGGAACTGTTCTGGGGCCACTACTGTTCATAATGGCCCTTCTGGACATGCCCACGGTCACTCGGAGAGCCACTGTCACTAGCTATGCTGATGACACAAAGATATCTCAGGCAATAAAGAATCCTGATGATATTGTAAGCCTGCAGAATGACCTAAATGCAATATATGAGTGGGCAGAGCAAAATAATATGTAGTTCAATGCAAAAAAATTTCAAGTACTGCGCTACAAGACCATGAGTACCTCCCAACTGGCATACACAGGGCCTGGAGGTACTGCAATCCCAGAACCACAAACAGTTAGAGATCTGGGCATCAACATGTGTAGTGATGCATCATTTCACATGCACATTATCAAGTTGACAGCTAGGTGCAGACAACTAGCGGGGTGGATACTGAGGACTTTCCGTACAAGGGATCAAAAAGTCATGTTGATTCTATGGAAGACATTTGTTCTGAGCCGCCTAGACTATTGCTCTCAGTTGTGGTCACCACACAGTGTTAAGCGGACAGCAGAACTCGAGGCAATTCAGCGGCACTATACAAAAAAGATCGCCACAGTCCAACAGATGAACTACAGGGAGCGACTGAAGGCACTAGGTCTCTACTCCCTGGAGCGCAGGCGGGAGAGATATGTAATAATATACATATGGAAAATACTGGAAGGACTGGTGCCAAACTTTGGTATCAAGTACTACAGGAATGCCCGCACGGGTCGCCACTGCATGGTGCCAAAGGTACCGTCCACTGCATCTCACATAAGAACGAGATACTGCAGCAGCCTCGGTTTCAGAGGACCTCAGCTCTTCAATGCCCTGCCAAAACATTTGAGAGACATGCAAGACATGGATGCGGAGGTCTTCAAGACAAAACTTGACGCTTTCCTCTCCACGATACCAGACGAACCAATGGCTCGTAATGAGACGCAGTTTAGGGCAGCTGTGTCAAATTCTCTTATACACCAGATGTGCCATCAAAACTCTTGATTGGACCATGTCAGGTGGGGGAGAAGAGCCATGCAAGGAACGTGAAAATCACGGTGGTGCACCAGCATGACCGCAGCCACTTGGCTGAAACACATAAATAAATAAAAATACATGCATACATATGTATGTGTGTATGTATATATATATATACAAATATATATACATATATACATACATATATACACACAGACAAACATATATATCTACATATATGTATATATATATATATATATATATATATATATATATATATATAAGCATATAAAATCATTGTACAATCACCACCGGCATGTGACCCACCAAAATTTAACATCCCCATTAACGGAATTTCCAATGAATACATTGAACATTTCCCTTATCTCGGTAGTCTCCTGTCCGTCCAACGTACACCATCAAAGAAAATAGAAAATATCATATAGGCAATACACTCACCCTTTTGAAAGCTCTCCAATAGAGTCTTTGGGAGCAGAAGTCTTACTACGTAGACCAAAATGATCGTGTACAATGCCATATTTGTGTCTACCCTGTTGTTTGGGTGTGAAACGTGGGCCCTGTACTGCCATAATCTGAAAAAGCTTGAACAATTCATTGACAAGAAACTATAGTCAATTTTGAGCATCGAATGAGATTATTTTACCAATACTGACGTACTAAAAGGATGCGAGAAAAATTAGCATGGAGGCGACAATCATTAATTACCGCTTCAGATTGGTAGGTCACGCGGCTCGTACGGGCAAAATTAGGCTTCCAAAGATATTCTTATCTGGATTACTGAACATTGGGAGACAACCCCTGCGATGTTACAAATATCAATTGAAGAAAACTAGGAAGAGAACTGTTGTAGACCAAATTTTCCTGGGAAATGACAGCCAACCAATACACTCTTTGACGTAATTTAACTGAAACAAGAATATCCCGTTTTGAAGAAAACAGCACGGATATCGGAATGAAATGACAACGTAAGAAAGACAGAGCAACCCAAACGTAACCAGCACCAACAGTCCAATAGGATTCTTGCAATAGGGTGTTTAGAGCAACAATTGGGATTTTTGCCATTGGAAAGACTATAATCCCCTACAGTACAGATGATATCTACCCCCCGCTTTGAAGTGAAATGTGCTAAATACACAGAAACGAGACTTTGCAGACGACGACAACGACGATAATTCATATACACGCACACACACACTCACAGAGAGATATATATGTTTTATGGAGCTTTGGTTTTTATATCATCTGAAGTTTGCAGCTTTAGTGTTTTTCTACCCATCGCACAAAACCAAGACAAGCAGAGTGCATTTGTAGTTGTGTGGGGGTAAAAGCAGAAGCTCAAATGGATCCACATATAACCGGTACTCTGTCTGTTACGACGACGAGTGTCCCAGTAGATCCGCTCAACGGAACAGCCAGCTCCTGAAATTAACTTACAAGTGGCAGAGCACTCCACAGACACGTAGTACACTTAACGTAGTTCTCTGCGAGATTCAGGGTGACAAAAGCTAGTCCTTTCAAATACAGGCACAACTGATTATTGCCAGCTGAGTGGAATGGAAATAAAGTAGAAATAAAGTGTCTTGCTCAAGGGCACAACGCATCACCCGGAATTGAACTCACGATCTCAGGATGGTGAGCCGAATATCCTAACCACTAAGCCACGCCCCTTCATATGTGTTTGTGTGTGTGTGTGTGTGTGTGCATTTATGTATATCTATCTATCGATCAATCTATCTATCTATCTATCTATCGATCGATCGATCGATCTATCTATCTATCTGCCTATCTATGACTGTATACTTCCACACGAAACTATATTTTAAGGTAGAAGACAACACTTGCAGAAGATGCCGCACCGAGGGAGTGAACCCCAAACCATATGTTTGCAAATCTGGATTCTTAACCACATAACCATGTCTGCGCCTATACGGGATAGATGATGCTACATAGATGTTATTACAGGCCTTCAAGGTTTCCGCGAAACACAGCATTTCGTTATGTTGCCTGAGCATGTCATCACCTCTTGCTTCTTATCACTCACTTTGTCATGTTTATTGTGAAACAGATTTCCATTTATCAAGTCAACAGCTTTACTTATGAGGAAGAGATGATAGCATACACCAGCAGACCGCTTGTTATTGATTTTATTGTTGTTGTTATTGGTGTTGTTGTTGTTTAATCTCGTTCAGATCTCATCGTCCAAGTCTGAGAGCAAAGTCGCTCCAGCTACATTATCGCATCTTTTTCTGTTTATATATATATATATATATATATATATATATATATATATATATATATATATATATATATATATATATATATATATATATATGTATGTATGTATATAAATATATATTTATATATATATATAAATATATACATATATATAAATATATACATATATATAAATATATACATATATATATATATATATATATATATATATATATATATATATATATATATATACATATATATTTATATATATATATATATAAATATATACATATATATTTATATATATATAAATATATAAATATATACATATATATTTATATATATATATATATATATATATATATATGTATATATATATATATATATATATATATATATATATATATATATATATACATATATTTATTTATATATATATAAATATATACATATATATATATATATATATATATATATATATATATATATATATATATATATATATATATATACTACGTGAGCTGTCGGAATCGTTAATACAACCGACAAAATACCGGTAGTTCTTGTGGTTCTTTACGTACTGAGTTCAAATATCGTCGAGGTCGACTTTGCCTTTCATCCTCCCGGGGTTGATAGAACATGTACCTATGAAGGACTGGGGTCGCTGTGATCCCCGCCTTTTAAACTTGCTGGCCTTGTACCAAAATTTGAAGGAATTTATACAGAACAACATTATCCGTGTGCTTGTATAATTCTTTCTATTATGGGCACAAAGCCTGAAATTTTGAGAGGAGGGGGCAAATCAAACACATCGACTCTGGTGCTCCACTGGGACTTTATTGACTTCAAGTGCATATAACCAAATGCTTAAAGCAGAAGTCAGTACAGAAAGCTTTTTGAAAACAACATGAATGAACACGACAAAGTTGTCGTGTATTCGACACGTCTCTCTTCCATTGATAACAAAACAATATTGAATAAGGTTTTATGATATCGGTTTTATTGTAAAAATAAGTACAGAAATTTATTCAACAAAGAGAAAAAAAACAATAAGTAGAATAACATAGAGAAATGGTCGGAATTGCTGACATTCATGAATTCATTCTTGAAGACTTCCATACAAATATACATAAATATATATATACATATATGGATATATAAATATATATGCCCCTCTGTATATACATTGATATGTATATTCAAATATTCACACATTCACGCTCACACATTCACACTCAGATATATATATGAATTTATCATAGATAATTTTAAATTAATATAGGCTTATATGAGGCCTGTTATCATAGCATATATGTTTATTTGGACAAGTTACAAATAAATTCAATTCTGAATCACGGCAAGAATGTTTCATAATAGATGTTGAAAGTTTTTTTCTAAAAATCACCCAGTTATTCACACAGTCTTAACATTGTATATGTATATATATATATATATATATATATATATATATATATATATATATATATGTGTGTGTCTGTAGATTTCTTTGCACGTATATGTTGTCAGTATGAGGGATTGCGTTTATGTCTGTGTGTCTGTGTATATATTTATGGATATAAATATGTTAGTTATATATAGAAAATATAGACACAAATATATATGTGTATATTGTATATATATATATATATATATATATATATTACCAAAAATTTTTTTTTTTTTCAAAGTCCAAAAATCATTTCTGACATATCATCATATATTATGCATTCACGTTATAACAGTAAATAGATCACGTGGATTTTTATAGCCAACATGATTCATGTGTCACAGCCCTTCACAACGATTTGCTTCTTCAAATACAAAAGAGGTATGATTTCTTTTCATTTGGATAGTATAGAATTTGATATCATGAAATGGATATATACATACATATATATACATACATATATATATATATATATATATATATATATATATATATATATATATATATATATATATATATATGTGATGTAATTTTTTTCTGAGATGTATGATAATAATAAATGCAGATTTTAATTTTACTTTTTACTTTTTTTAAAAACTTTCACTAGGCACGAATAAGACAAATATACATGGGCATGGAAATTGGGAAGATATGGCTTTCATACCTTTACACTTGGTGAGTTCATTATCAGTATTTATACAATGAAATGGATACAACCGGAAGTTGTTTTTTTTTAATCTTTATTGTTTTATATTTTATAATAAAACACTAATGTACCTACTCGAAAGATTTGTATACACACATACATACATACATACATACATATATATATATATATATATATATATATATATATATATATATATATATATATATATATATATATATATATATATATATATATATATATATATATTCATACATGAATATATGTATATATGTGTGTGTGTCTGAGTACATATAGATATATATATATATATATATATATATATATATATGTATGTATATATATAGAAACACACAAAGACGCATATATATACGTATGTATGTGTATATGTGGATATTCATTCTCAATAATAATTGCTTGGAGAAGTGCAGTATAAGGTTTCAATAATAATTTTGCAAGTATATTTTTACGTGTAACTTCCTATAGAATTTATTCAATTTTTCTTCTTCGCATTCTGTAATACACGCTTTTGAAAACCGAAACACCTAACTGATGCGTTATGCAAATCACATGATGAAAATCTAATGTTTCGGTTGTTACTGACGTCGTAATTAAAAAGTAATTGTAAAGTGAGAATGAAAATTATGGAATAATATCAATTTCTTTATTTCTTCGGCAAAAGGCAAAATTATTAAAGGATATGAATATGGATAAAGGCCTCCTGTTATCTATTTTCTCAGTATAGTAATACTATCTTCCGTACGTCACGAGAATGACGAATGCTTTTTTTCTCTTTTTTTTTTTAAGTCATAAAGCTTGATATATTTTCTGTCTCGGTTGGGGAGGGAAATGAAAGTTTTTATTGCGTTAGCATGGTTATATTTATGAATATTATGGTAATTATTAAATCCTTTAAATGAACAATATTATATATATAAATATGTATGTATGTGTGTGTGTGTGTGTGTGTGTGTGTGTGTGTATAAATATATATGTGTGTATTTGTAGATATATACGTGTGTGTGTATGCATGCGTATATACATCGTAATGAGGATTGTTCTGATGGTTATGATAGCAGTAAGTTAATATCGACGTATAAATGTAAATCCTTGAACTTATATGACATGTTTCGACGGCATCGAAAGATTATCAGGTTGGGTTAATAGTTTAGGTGATTATTATCTATATACGGAAGAAACTTCTTTGCTCTCCATTCTTAACTGAGTGCAAATCAGCTAAACATATTCTACGGGTCAAGCTTACGGGGATTGTACTGCATTTTATTTTAATTCACACTGCTGCATAAAATTAACAGCTTAGCAATAAAATGTAGTACATCTGAACTTGAGGCACAAAGAGGTATGCTTCAGTTAAAATAAGATGAACTGGTTTCAAAAAACAAATTGGAAAAATGAAGCAAAACAAATGAACCATTTACATCAATCACCAGTCACATTTCGCCATCTTAAGGCAGCAATATTGGTTTCGGTTTTCCTTAACAGGAAATATTTCATACAATATATATATATATATATATATATATATATATATATATATATATATATATATATATATACACACAAATACATAATTGTCAGCTCACGTTACTGGCAATTTCAAAATCTCTCAATGCCGCATAATGTGGTTGAAATGATTTTCTTCAGATGTGGTTTACTTCTGAACCGGGATCACTCTACTTGTTTAAGTGTCCAAAGCAATTCATATACATATACATATATATATATACATATATATATATGTGTATGTATATACGTATGTATATATATATATATATATATATACATATATATATATATACATACATGTAATATATACATGCTTGCGTAAGTATATAAATATACGTATGCATATGTACGCAAAGTTACATATTTATACATATGTTGCATACATATATAAAAATATATATATTACGTATCTCTATTTTTATATATAGGTACGTATACTGTAGCAACTTAGTATATATTTACATATATGGATATAAGTATATATAAGTATATATATACATACATATATACATATATTTTAATACATATATGTGTGAGTGTGTGTTTGTGTGCATATATATATTGATATACATGTATATATATATTAGACACAAACATACACACATGCATATACGTACATATATAGACATGCATATATGTATGTAAACATATGTATACACACATATACAGACACGCATATATATATATATAAACATTCTATGTTCATGTACGCTTGCCATTCAACCAATCTGAGACTTTTGTATTAAAAAATATGATATATTTAAATTTTGAATATGAATTTCCAAAGCCTTGGTTCTCATATTTCCGGCTTTTGTGATGATATTCAATATTTAAAACAAAAATTATATTTTGATGGTTTAATGTGATGAAAAGATGCTTGATTGTCTTGCTAATAAGATTTGGGTGTTTTCAAAAAACTTAGATGCTAAGTGCATAAATAAAATTGGGGTCTGAGTAAAGATAAACGCATTCACACATACAGATTTAGGCTTGGGTGTGAAAATACAAAATACACCCAATACCAGGTTTGGTG
Source organism: Octopus bimaculoides (assembly GCF_046866305.1). Taxonomy (NCBI): domain Eukaryota; kingdom Metazoa; phylum Mollusca; class Cephalopoda; order Octopoda; family Octopodidae; genus Octopus; species Octopus bimaculoides. The sequence continues at coordinate 38,826,612 of NC_142947.1, read as the reverse complement.
CCTCGTGGTTTAAAAAAATGAATTTAGTGTACGATATATATGTGTGTGTGTGTATGTGTGTATGTATGTGTGTGTGTGTATGTACGTACGTATATATATATACATCTTATCAAAAAAAAATTAAATGAAGCAATTACTTTAAGTTTCTTAAACATTAGATGTTTTCAATTCTTTATAAATCAGAAATGAATACACCACATTGCTATATATGCGTGTGTGTGTAAGTGTATATATTTAGGTATGTACGTGTATCAGGAACCTTTGTGTTCTTCACAAAGTCCCATGTTGCTGCCACTTAGATTTGTAATACAGCTCGTCAACTCCTTTGGATTTGATTACAGCTGTGTATTTTTACGCTTTATTTCATATTTCCCTTGACACCAAGATCGACAAATTGATAATCTGACAACTTGACCAACGTTATTCATACTATTAATAAATAATTTAGCTTGGATCCTTCAAACCGAAGCAGTCCAGCTTATATAATGATGATTAATGTTGAACAAAACAAAACAGAGGTCATTTTAACATGTTTTTTACGATGAGTAACATAAGGTCGCGAAATGATGTGATTTTATATGTATTTATATAATGTCAATGAGATTTTATGTAGAGAATGTCATTTGCATTGAAGCTTCTGCCACAAAGGAACATTTGGGAAAGAAAAAAAAAGCTGGAAGTGTTCATAGATCAAACAGGTTATCACAAGACTTGACTTTCCTGGAGTTTTTTTTGAAAATCTTGCTGATCAGGGAGCGCCTGGTCTTCGTTCGCCTGTTTTTGTTCTTTTTGTTGGTGAGTGTTTGGCTGTTATCTTGAACGTGAATGTTTAATTTCAGTCGTATTTGACTTAGACCGCCGACCAAAAGGTCGTCAATTTGATGGTTCAACGCTGCAGATGTTTCGACATATTTGCAGTCGTAGTTCACAGCTATGCTTCGTGCTTCTGCAATGACAAAGAGAAGAATAGGAATTTTTTATAAAATATGTATGTTTTACATATGTTTGAAGGAAATTTTGTGAATTAGAAATTATAAGTAACTTTTTTAAAGCTAAGACGAAAATAATAATTAAAAATTAAGACGAAAAAATTTATAACAGTTTCAAATTTCGGCACAATGTCAGCAATTTCGGGAGTGATATATCGAACTAGGGCTCAACTGGTACTTATTTTATCGACTCTGAAAGGATGTAAAGCAAAAACGACAGCGGCGGCGCTTGAACTCAGAACGTAAAGACAGACGACACACCGCTAAGAATTTTGCACGGCGCACTAACGATTCTGTCTTCATACTACTACTACAATTTTAATAATAATAATAATCACAGCAACAACAACAACGTCAATATGCATGAAGCTGAAGGTTGTGGTGATGATAAATGTTATAACATAATATAGAATTACTACAAAAAAAAAATAGACAAAGTTATTGCCAACGTAAAAAGAAAAAGTCATGGTAAACACACTTGTAGTAAATACCTGAAGCGCCATGAACACATATTCATCTGTATTTTATTTGTTGATAATGGTTTCTCCCCCACACACACACGTTCCTCCCCACTTCTCTCATCATCTTTCTATTTTTATCTTCTACTCAGGCAACAACTATGTGAACTGACAACATGGATTACATTCTAGGAATATATCTACACCTGTATGTGCAAGTGTGTGTATGAATGTATGTGTGTAAGCATGGGTGTTTTGTGTATGTAAGCACGTATCTATGTGTGTACATGTATGTATGTATGTTTATATATGTATGCACGAAAGTGTGTATATTTTTCAGCATGTATCTTTAGAAGTACTTACTAACATGTATGAGCGTAGCATACATGTTAGTAAGTATATATGTATATATGTATGCATGCTTGCGTGTATGTAGACAGGTGTTATGTGTGTAAAATTATTCTTATATATATATATATACATACACATATACATGCATAAACACACACACATATATGCTTATATATATTATATATATTATATATATGTATGTATATATATATATATATATATATATATATATATATATATATATATATATATATATATATATATATATATTAATGTAAATATGTAATGTATGAATGCGATGTGTGCAATAACGTGATAAAGAACGGTTTTTGAAAGTTGAGTCTATCTTTAGTCATGTCTTGAATCCTCGCTGGCTCAACAGTACTTCGCTGTGAGTGGTCGGTCGATTACTTTCCAAGAAATCCTACTCTTGCTGTCACCCAACCACGCCATTAGGGTGTCTGTTGCCAGAGTTGTTCGCTTCTAACTCTTTACTATAGAACTTTATTCTCTATAAAAGCTATTTTTAATCTTTCAAGCAGGAGGCTGTTACGTGGCATGACTTTGCTCTCTTCAGCATTCAACTATGAATCATTGAATCACCAAACACTGCACAGACAATCAGCGCCACCTACTACCTCCATGAAGATTGAGAGTGTAATGTATGTGTGTATGTCTGTGCGAGTATGTGCACGTGTGTGCGTGTGTGTGAGTGCTTGTGTGTGTTTATGTATACAAATCTTCTCTGGGTATTAAAGTTGTTGAACAAGAAAAGATAATCGCAACTGCATATGTACACAGTTTGACCTTGTATAAAATTAAGCTTCAATATTTAAATCTCTTCAAAAAAAATCATTAGGTTTCCGTGGTAGACTTGGGCATTGGCGTGATTCAAACATGGTAGAAAGTCCCTCTTTTTTTAAAGACCCTTTGTGAGTCAAATGTAGTTGAATAAACCTATTAGATATACCCATGATAGATTTTTACGGAGATGAAACAGATTAATAATAATATACATACTACTCCCCCCCCCCTCTCTCTCTCTCTCAGAACAAAATCTAGCGAAGTAAAGCTAGAGATTTACAGAGATGACGGATTAATCCAATTCTGGTATAAAGATGGCCACCAAATAGCTAAGTTTAGAATGACACGATCAAAACGTTCAAAAATTTAAGCCTAACAATTAATGTCATCCATTAGCATAAATAAATTTTGAGACATAAGCCTTGAGATAAATTCTATTAAATGCAACCCATATAAAATGGTTATAATATATTTACAATGAGCCCTTATAATATATTCCCAGATGCCTTTCAACCATACAAACTTCTACAGCTGTATGAACGCACAAACCATATATTTAGTAAGGGTGCGAAGTCTCGTGCATGTAAATTTGCAGGCGTTGATGCAAAATAGTGTGTGGTTGACTCATACATCTTTTATGGTTTTTCAAAGTAGTTTATGGTATTTATGATTTGGAGCGAAGTATTTTAGTAGTAATTTGAAAAGGTATTTATTTTCAGTCCCTTCAGAATACAAACTAATTCGAGAATGTAAGGAGACACTGCTTTTCCGTAACAACAGACAGGTGGGGATGATAAATTCAATCTTTAAAGAGGAAGATTTACACTAAGATATTTCCTTAGAGACATGCTTCCTGTATTCTTTTTTAGAGTCAAATTCCTCAGATCTCCTCATGATACCTAAGATGCTAAACCCTAGTAAAGATCTCTCATAGCAAAATCTAAATTTGGAAATAAAAAATACATATTTACGCGTTCTCCATTTAAAATCATTAAAGAAATTATAATAATTATCATTCATTTTTTTTGGAAGCGGCAAGCTGGTAGAATCGTCAACACGCCGAGCAAAAGGCTTAGCAATATTTCATTGTTCTTTACATTCTTAGTTCAATTACCGCCGAGGTCAACTTTCTCTTTTATACACTCGGGATCATTAAAATAAGTAGTAATTGAAGACTGGGATCGATGTAATCGACTTGGCCCACCCCCAAAATTGCTGGCCTTGTGCCGAAATTTAAAGTTATTATTATTATTATTATTATTATTATTATTATTATCTCATTAACATTTACGATTACAAAACGAAAGATAATAATTTCATAACTTACCATCACTACTGACTTCCCGTTTCCTGACTAGGTCAATTTTATTGGCAACCAAAATAACTGCCCGGTCACTACCCATGTCTTGTCTGAGCATGTGAAGGATATCAATGGCGGATTTGTACGAGGAGCGGTCAGTTATGGAATACACAACCAAATAACCATCGAAGTTCATGTTCTCTAAGTAATCCTCATCAAAACCATCCGTGAATTCCATGGTGGATTCTTCTCCGTCCAATAACACTGATACGGTGTTTTCCCATTCGGTTTCTGCAACGATGAAAAATTACATTTAGAATAATACATTGAAAAATTAAAAGAAATAAATATATCGGTAAAATAAGGGCCTGTATGAATTTGTTGTATGTGTGTGTAAATGTGCTTTATCTCAGACTATCGGCTTCTTCCTCCCTTTCCTCTTTTCTGGACTTTGTCCTCGACCTGACGAAGAGCCATGCTCGAAACGTCATTTTTACATCTAAAACATCTACTGAGCGTCAATCTAATACATTCAAGCTGCACGTCCAATTGACATTTACTTTTGTTTTATTATTCTATTTTTTATTCATGGATTTACCGATCTCTCTCTCTCTCTCTCTCTCTCTCTCTATATATATATATATATATATATATATATATATATGTAAGAGCTCATGTGTACATATATATGTATACATATTCATATATATATATATATATATATATATATATATATATATGGATCTATGGATGCACGTATGTGTATATGTGTGTATACATATATGTGAATGCTAAATATATTATTTAGCACGTCATTGTTCATTGATTCTTATTAGAGATCTTTCAAAAAGCAATCAATCATCGGATTCTAAAAACTAGAGCGATGTTTCAAGAGACCGCCACAATTCAAGGGAAAATGGCAGGACATTACGAATGATTTATTTTCTAAATTTATTGTCATGCGAATGCATATATATATATATATATATATATATATATATATATATATATATATATATATATATATATATATATATATATATATATATATATATATATATATATGTATGTATGTATATACTTCCGTGGTTATTGTTGGTGCTGTTGTATAGCGCTCTGTCAACTGGATACGTAACAGGTTGTTCGTGCTTTTACCGCCGTCTATTTTTGTGATCTGATAGTTGCTGTCGGTTACTACTACATACTACTGTTGCCTTCAATATCTTATCCAACACTCCTCTTCATTCATATAGTCAACTGTACGCATCTTTGCTTCTGCAGATGCACATGTCTGTGCACATTCATTGCCGTCAAAATCATAACAAGAGATTACACTACTAATACATCGCACCGATAGACATCTTCGATTAAAGATATATAAAGTTTTTCTATACTCTGACGTTATCCGGCGATCGGATATATATATATATATATATATATATATGTATGTATGTGCATAAAGGTATATAAGTATATATAGGTATATGCGTGTATATATATACATATGTATAATGCGCACGCCCATATGCATATGCACACACTCATACTTCTTTTACTGTTTCTCTCGTCCCAGTCACTGGACTGCGACCAAAATGGAGCAATTCTTTGAAAGGTTTTAATCGATCACATCAATTCCAATAGTTAGTTTTACTCTGGTACTTGTCTTGTTGGCCTTCATTTGTCGAGTTGCTAAGTTAAATGACATAAACAAAAAGCAGTGCTTTTTAATCCCCAAGTAGCCAATTAAATCATCCTTTGATCCTTCCGGGGTTAATATGATAAAATGCCACACAGCTACTGGATCTTGCTAACTGATTGTCTGTTCATTCACCGTACAGTATTTCTAAGATATTAATCTAATTTGATGTTACATTTTTAACGCCGTGGAGAAGTTTGCCTCTTTCTTGCAATTAATTTTAATTCTAGGTACAGTTTTAGGGCGGCACGACCGCTTTGCACAAAATATGCTTTTGATTGTCAGCATGTCTGCAACATTATGTTCATTAAGAGAAAGAGATAGAAGGTTCTCTACGCATTTTATACACCCGAAAGTTGCGTGTTGTTAGCAGTGATTAGTTGAAAAATCAAAGCGATTTCTATAAATCTCAAGCGCCCTTCCGCACCGCAGGTTCCCTCGTCTATTATTATCTGTACATGTTTGGGAATCCCTTTGTTAGAAATTGGCGCGACTGTTACACAAATAATATCAGTCGTAGTGGTAGTGACTGCACAAGCCACAAACTAACTACAAAAACAAATCGACAAAATCGTCAAAGAATTCTTAAATGCGCATGTAAACACACGTACGCGCACACATATACATTTATGAAATATATAAACGTGTGTGTATGTGTGTGTATATTGAGCAGTTGGCTGCAGTGTACAAAACATCTGGTTGAAGTGAGTTTTTTCCTACGTATAAGATATCTTCTACTACGAGAAAGGCGTGGGTTAGTGCAGTGATAGTATCTGTATAAATCTAGCGCGATCTATATCGATCGCAATAGGAAGTCCGCCAGCCGGTTGTAATGGGGAAAACCTCGCTGATTCATTAACAAACTACAACAACAGAGAAGTGATGGTAGCTTCGAGGCTTCAGGCGATGGTGTCCTGTTGCTGCTGGTGATGATGCTGTGGTGTTTCTCCATATCGTGTCCCTATTTCTAGATGTGGCGGTGGAGGGTCTTTCGCGGTGTTAAAAGCGATTTCAGTGCGGAGAGAGTTTTATAAACTTATGTTGGTGATGGTGTAGTTTGCTTTTGCCAGTGGTATGACTAGAGTGTGTGTTACTCAGAGTAACCCTTCAACCTATATATGCTTTTACAGCAGACCCTAAAATGCCGCCCTTCCATAAAAACGGCGCTCGAAGTACACCGCGTCCTCGCCCCTTTAGTAGTTTCAAAAGTGGTGGTCATGGTGTTGATAAATTGGAAGCTGATATAAAACATAGTGCTGTAATTAATTGTTGTTGTTGTTGTTTGGCCCCAGGTCTGCCTTGTCTGAGAACACCTACGACCAAAAACATGATCAGTCACCCTTATCCAGTCATTGTGTATCTAGGAGTAGTGTTAACCCTAGACGTTATGGTGATCTGGTTGCGATTTCGCGCAGATTGTTCGACCACGTAGAGGCTTCCTCGTTAACAAGTGAAAGTTAGTGTTGTTGTTGATGTTGGTGGTGGTGGTGGTGACGCAGGTCTGCTCTGACTGAACATACATATGACCAACGACATGATAGGTCACCCTTATCCTGTCATTGTGTATCTAGGAGTACCATGTTAAACCTAGACGTTAAACCAAGGACGATGTGGCTGCCATTTCGTGCAGATTGTGCGACAACTTAGAGGCACCCTCATTAACACATGAAAGTTAGAGTCGTTGTTACTGTTGGTGATGTTCGTTGTGGTGGCCTCCGAAGGAATCTGGCGGGGGGGGGGATCTATGACGTAATAGCACTGGCGACAGAGATGACGT
>NC_142947.1:38779237-38809237 GCF_046866305.1 Octopus bimaculoides | reverse complement strand
AGATAGATAGATAGATAGATAGATAGATAGATAGATAGATAGATAGATAGATAGATAGAATAAAGTAAATATTTGTAGTCATGTAATCAAGTTGGATCTTTTGTGCAGGCCTTCCGCTTCGTTTATTTATCTATTTATTTATTTATATGTAAGCGATTCATACCAGGTTCTTGGAAGATTTCAGTGCCCTAAATACAGAATTCTGCAGCAACCACGACCAATTGCTGAATTTATGAAGGAAGTCACAGTTTTGCTTATATGACACAGTGTTTGAATTTTATTTTGCTTCAGGCAGTCTTCATATCGCTTCAGTGGCGTTTCAGCAGAATGCCTACCACAGGTTGGCTGGCCACAAAATAAGAGAGATGTCCATAATAGGGCATCTAACCCGCTAGAAGGAGCAGTCAAAACTCCCTAATTGTGGTTTGGAGTTTTGACTGCTCCTTCTAGCGGGTTAGATGTCCTATTATGGACATCTCTCTGATGTGTTTTAAATGTACACTGTATTTATATGAATAATATATAGTCTATGGACTAGTTTTTTTTTTCTTCTCGCTAGAACACTGGTAGCAAATAAACTTTCTAAAACTTTTTTTGCTACCCTGAGATTTATTAATATATATATATATATATATATATATATATATATATATATATATATATATATATATATATATATATATATATATATGGATGATAACACTTTGATCCGAACTTCTTGGTACTCTGATTTTCTAGCGTGACGCTAATCTTCAGCCATTAGAGACGTCACGCTTGAAATTCAGAGTACCAAGGAGTCTAAATCAAATTGTTTTGATCCATACATGTAACTCCCAATAAATTTGTTGAGTGCCCTTCTTCTGTTTGTCTACTCACTCGTATAAATATATATGTGTGTGTTTGTGCGTGTATGTGAGTGTGTCTGTGTGTCTGTGTGTAATCTACTTAATTAGAAACTTGAGGGAGAAACTCTGTCAGCGTATCATTAGGAGCTGAAGCATGGTTACCTATCCCCTATCTCATAAGAAGAACAACAACATTGACAGGACTACATCGCACCGTCAAAGATTCGCTTTTACAATTCAAAAATCCAAGCTAGCTAAATAATAGATTTGTCTGAACTTCAACGTTGTAAAAGATTGTATCATAGCGTAGATGATAACGCCCTCGTCACTAGCAGCTGACCGAAAAATCCTACCTTCCCACGGATGATAACATTGTTGTCAAAACTACCTTCAAAGCCAATCGTAGGAAGAATTGTTCTATTGATCAAACCAAAGAAACGCCACTAGCAGAATGCAGAACGCTCCTTTAACAATTTCATGACCATAATTCCAATGAATACACGTCTTGATTTATTTTTAAAATAATCAAGAATTTGTATGAACTTAGTAAATTGAATAACTCTTTAATAATTTGTTGGCGTTTGAAATACAAAGAATGATTATTTTCATATGAAATGATAACGGAGAAAGCTTTACAAACGTTTAAAATGTGAGAATTTATATCAGAGTAAGAGAAGCAGTCTCTGGTGTGGTTGATATGAAAAGTATTAAAGATAGAGCAATCCTGTACAACAACAAAAGATGTAATGTTGCTGTATGTGGTTCGTAATATTGTTATATGTGGTTCGGAAATATTAAATGTGTGTGTGTGTGTGTGTGTGTGTGTGTGTGTGTGTGTGTGTGTGATTCGCACTGCTTGCCAACGGGTATTCGACTTAAGTCCTTCGATACAATGTCCCAGGATGACCGCAGTGTGATGGCTGAAACTAATAAAAAAAAATAAGAGAATATATATATATATATATATATATATATATATATATATATATATATATATATATATATATATATATATATATATATATATATATATAAACGTACATGCATACATATTATATATACATATATACAAAGCCTTGAGTGGATTTGAGAGACAGAAACTGAAAGAAGCCCGTCGTATATATATATATATATATATATATATATATATATATATATATATATATATATATATATATATATATATATATATATATACATATATATATATATATATGTATGTATATATATATACATATGTGTGTGTGTGTGTAGGTTTGTATTTCTGTGTTTGTCCTCCCCCACCATCACTTGACAACCGATGTTGGTGCGTTTACGCCCACGTAACTTAGCGGTTCGGCAAAGGCGGCCCATAGAATAAGTCCTGGAATTGATTTGATTCGACTAAAGGCGGTGCTCCAGCATGGTCGCCGTCAAATGACTGAAACAAATGAAAGAATAAAAGAATATATAATTTCCGTCTATCAAACTCACTCACAAAGCATGAGTGAGCGCGGGGTGCCGCGCAGGGTACCGCGCAGGGTGCCGCGCAGGGTGCCGCGCAGGGTGCCGCGCAGTGGCACACTGAACATGAAATCACGTGGTTCAAAGCGAGTTTTTCAACCACATTCTCATGCCTATAGAAGAAAAAACAAAAAGACACATACATACATACATACATACATACATACATACATACATACATACATACATATGTACGTACGTACATTGCTTGATGTATGTGTCAGCAAACACCTTGCTAACTCATTGCAAAGAACGGAAGCGAGACAATTAAACAGCCTAAACGAAGGTGGGCCAGTGATTTGAGAACAAAAATGTTATTTACACAAAGAAACCTTAGACGCGTTCTCGTAGTTATGAGATGTAACACAGACAATACATTTACGAAACATCAAAATCATGAAAAAAAAAGAATAGAAAAAAATTATAAAAGCAGTTTAGAAGAAAATATTTAAAAGCTAATGTATAGGCGTGGCTGTGTGGTAACAAGCTTGCTTCCCAACCACATGGTTCCGGGTTCAGTCCCACTGCGTGACACCTTGGGCGAGTGTCTTCTACTATAGCCTCGGGCCGACCAAAAACCTTCACAGTGGATTTGGTTCACGGAAACTGAAAGGAAGACAGGTGTATAAACAACAAGCAGTTGTAATAGTTTGACGCTCGGGGAGGTGAGAAAGTCTTTTACGTTTCGAGCATACGCTCCTCAACTGAAATGAACACGAGGAAATAATCAGAGAGTGAATAAAAAAAAAATTTTGTGGATTTAGCGGTCAATAATGTCAATCATGTATATATGTGTGTGTGTGTGGTGTGTTTGTCCTCCATCACCGTTTGACAACCGGTGTTGGTGTGTTTACGTTGACTAAGTTTTGTCAATATATCGAGTTTCAGAAAATCGAAGCTGGGGAAAACCCAAAGCAGATTGATCGAGATTTAGCAACAATTTAAATCACAGTTCGACATAAAACATCTTCGGAAAGTAGGAAACCTGTCTAATCTTGGTCAGCAAGTTCCTTGTCATCTGACTGCTTCTAAGCTTAATCAAAGAGTTGTTGTTTTCTCGGCATTGAAGAGAAGATTGGCTACTGAACTTTCCTTGTGTTGAATCATCAGAGGTGATGAAAAGTGGGGTCTCCATAATTATATCCAACTAAAACGGTAATAGTTAGCAACCAATGGAAACGGAAAATCCATCCCCAAACCTGGACTACACCTAAAAAAATGTTATTCTCTTCGTTTGATTGGAATATAGAGAGTGTTTTCTGTGATGAACTGTTAAGCCAAAACGAAATAGTTAATGCGGAGAATATTTGTCGTCAATCGGAAAACATTTTACAGAAATTTGCAGGAAAAGCAATAGTTATTTGTTAATCGTAAATGGATGTTACTCTTATACGACAACGCAAGATCAGAAAGTGCCCAAATCACTCAAGTACTTAATCTATCGACCCCCGAAAGGATGAAACGTAACGTCGACCTCGGCGGAATTTGAACTTAGAACGTAAAGACAGACGAAACATCGCTAAGCCCCGGCACTCATGTAAAGTTTTGCCTCATCATCTTCCTTATTTTTACTGACCTTGATCCACCTGACTTTCATCTTTTTAGGAATTGCAACATTATTGGGAGGTAAAACAGTTTATCATTTTTGAAGTGGTTCAAAAAAGGATATTTAAGTTTTTGTTACTTCGAAACCTGAAGAATTTTACGCCCGAAGGATCAACAATTTGCTAAATAGATGTGATTATGTTCTCAATAAAGAGAAGAAATATCATCTTGATTTTAAATATTGTCAATTAAGACCGATGAAGCATTTGTTTCTTGAAATACGACAGAACTTTCCTTCCAAATTAATATATAAATTATATATAGTAATTATATATACTAATTAAATATTTGATAAATTTCATAGATAACTTCAAATGTGTAATTAAATAAAAAAAGAAAATTAGACAAAGAAATAGACAGGTAGTTCACTTATTCTAGAAATGTTCATATTTATATGTATATTAGTGGAAGTTATCTGTGTGCAAGTTGGCGTGTTGCAATCGAGATTTCACACAGCTACTTTGTACGCATATTTATTATATACAACAGGCGACACCAGTCTCTATGCATATCGATTATAAAGTGTGACAAAGAGCCCTGTGTTTTTCGTAAGGATAAATAGAAAACAATAAAGATGACGGATATGTTTGTGCGTCACTTCGTTATTTGTCATGTAGTGATCATTTTTCTCCATTGCTGCTGCCATAATACGCACACTTATGCACGGAGACTTGGTGTCGCTGCTGTTTCTAAAAGACATCCGTTTGATAACTCGTAGTGGTGCTGTCAGCTACGAATGCATACTTACTTACATGGTGTTGATAAGCCATCCCCCGTCACGCTTCGTCGCTTGTTGCCGCTGCATAGTTTATTGTTTATTTGTTTTTTTTTTGTTTTTGTGGTGTGAGGCGATGTTGTCGTGTCGTCACAGCTATCGACATCGTTGCGATCACCGTCGTCTTCGCCATCGTCGTCATCATCGTCGTCGCTATCATTATGATAGCTGTCATCATTACAGTCATCATCGTTGTCAGCGCTGTCCTAACTGCAAATGTCACCATCTTCGTCGCTATCGTTATGGTCATCGTCATCACCATCGTCATGGCTATCGTTATAGTCATCGTCATCACCATCGTCATGGCTATCGTTATGGTCATCGTCATCACCATCGTCATGGCTATCGTTATAGTCATCGTCATCACCATCGTCGTCGCTGTCGTTATGGTCATCGTCATCACCATCGTCATGGCTATCGTTATAGTCATCGTCATCACCATCTTCGTCGCTGTCGTTATAGTCATCGTCATCACCATCGTCATGGCTATCGTTATGGTCATCGTCATCACCATCGTCATGGCTATCGTTATAGTCATCGTCATCACCATCGTCATGGCTATCGTTATGGTCATCGTCATCACCATCTTCGTCGCTGTCGTTATAGTCATCGTCATCACCATCGTCATGGCTATCGTTATGGTCATCGTCATCACCATCGTCATGGCTATCGTTATGGTCATCGTCATCACCATCGTCATGGCTATCGTTATAGTCATCGTCATCACCATCGTCATGGCTATCGTTATGGTCATCGTCATCACCATCTTCGTCGCTGTCGTTATAGTCATCGTCATCACCATCGTCATGGCTATCGTTATAGTCATCGTCATCACCATCGTCATGGCTATCGTTATAGTCATCGTCATCACCATCGTCATGGCTATCGTTATAGTCATCGTCATCACCATCGTCATGGCTATCGTTATAGTCATCGTCATCACCATCGTCATGGCTATCGTTATGGTCATCGTCATCACCATCGTCATGGCTATCGTTATAGTCATCGTCATCACCATCGTCATGGCTATCGTTATAGTCATCGTCATCACCATCGTCATGGCTATCGTTATGGTCATCGTCATCACCATCTTCGTCGCTGTCGTTATAGTCATCGTCATCACCATCGTCATGGCTATCGTTATGGTCATCGTCATCACCATCGTCATGGCTATCGTTATAGTCATCGTCATCACCATCGTCATGGCTATCGTTATGGTCATCGTCATCACCATCGTCATGGCTATCGTTATGGTCATCGTCATCACCATCGTCATGGCTATCGTTATAGTCATCGTCATCACCATCTTCGTCGCTGTCGTTATGGTCATCGTCATCACCATCGTCATGGCTATCGTTATAGTCATCGTCATCACCATCGTCATGGCTATCGTTATAGTCATCGTCATCACCATCGTCATGGCTATCGTTATAGTCATCGTCATCACCATCGTCATGGCTATCGTTATAGTCATCGTCATCACCATCGTCATGGCTATCGTTATAGTCATCGTCATCATCGTTGTCGCCATCATTATTGTAGCCGTCACATCGTCGAAAAAAAAAACGTTAAAATGAACCTGCCACCGCTATCATCATCATCATCATCATCATCATCATCATCGTCATCGTCGTCATCGTCGTCAATTGTCTTATTCTATTAAAGGTTAGAATTAGAGATTATTCCGTTTCCTTTTCCTTTTGTTCTTTTCCCATTCCTTTTTTATTATTTTTTTTGCTACATCTTCCTTGTCACCCAACGATTATGTGTTTTGGATGCTGTCAATATAAATGTGTTCTATGTTGCGGAATGGTAACAGTCCTTGCCACATTCCGTTCCCGAAACGTGTACGTTTGGGCCAAAGATACTAATCAGCTATCACTGGACTAAACGCGATATAATAATTACTTTTAATTCTCTGCTCTCCCAATTAAAATATTGCTAAGATCAAATATCGAAGGCAATGAGCTGGCATAATTGTTAGCGAGTCGGGCGAAATGCTTAGAGGCGTTTTCTGTCGGTTCTTTACGTTCTGAGTTCAAATCTGGCCGAGGTCGACTTCGCTTTACATCCCTTCGAGATTCCCCTCGAAACTTCTAGCATTGAAGTCTGAAACTACCAATGACATTGACAACAGTTTAGTAACAACCAACCCCACCACCACCACCACCATTACCACCACTCAAAAAAAAACACCACATAAAAATCCCATTAACAAAAGTACGTAGGATAAAAGGCAAAGTCGATCTCGGTGGAATTTGAACTCAGAACGTAACGGCAGACGAAATACAAGTAAGTATTTCGCCCTGCATGCTGACGTTTCTTATTTCTTTATTGCCCACAAGGGGCTAAATATAGAGGGAACAAACAAGGTGAGACAAAGGGATTAAGTTGATTACCTTGACCCTAATGCGTAACTGGTACTTATTTAATCAACCCCGAAAGGATGAAAAGCAAAGTCGACCTCGGCGGAATTTGAACTCAGAACGTAACGGCAGACGAAATTCCGCTAAGCATTTCGTTCAGCGTGCTAACGATTCTGCCAACTCTCCGCCTTAATTCTAAGCTATAATTACCAAACCTTTAGTCGTCCTCATCAAGTCTTTAGACATCCTTAAAGTTGATCACTTCCCGTAACATTTGACTTACTTAAGCGTTTTTAAAATTGTTCTGATTTTATTGATAGTGTTTAACGATCAAATGGTCTGCTGCTTTTGAAAGTTTTCACTCTCATACTGCACACCCTGTATGTTTCAGGTTCAAAATTTTTTTACGTTTGACAGCATTCTAGAATAAATGTTTTTTGTGTCACTCCGTCGCTTACGACGTAGAGTGTTCCAGTTGGTCCGATCAACGGAACAGCCTTCTCGTGAAATTAACGTGCAAGTGGCAGAGCACTCCACAGACACGTGTACCCTTAACCCCTTAACGTAGTTCTCGGGGATATTCAGCGTGACACAGTGTGACAAGGCTGACCCTTTGAACTACAGGAACATCAGATTCAGGAAGTCAGAGTGAGAGAAAGTTGTGGCGAAAGAGTACAGCAGGGTTCGCCACCATCCCCTGCCGGAGCCTCGAGGAGCTTTAGGTGTTTTCGCTCAATAAACACTCACAACGCCCGGTCTGGGAATCGAAACTGCGATCCTAACCACTGGGCCATTGCGCCTCCACAGAATAAATGTTAATCACATGACTTCTGTCTTCGATTTAAAAAAAAATGATCTGAAGTCGATTTTATCGTCTGAAGTTATCTGCAAATCTACATCGCCATGATTTTAGTATGCAGCGTAAGTTACAGACACTGCCTACTTCGCCGCGGTAAGGTATTTAAAAAGAGATTTTTAGAAAAAAAAAAATAATAATTCAATAATTTGGCGTCTGTTTATTTCCGCTCAGTTTCTTCATTCGATGCCTTTAAAAAAAGAGCATTTCCTGAGCAGACACATGGAATTATATAAAGGATAAATAATTAACTGAACAAATAATATAATTTTGCATACATTTTTGTACTGTTAGGTATAATTTACGATCAGGACGAGCTTCGTATGGAAGCTAGCATTAAGATAATTAATTATATAAACTTAGACATAAATGCAAATGTAGTTGGGCAAGTTGATAGGTTTGATAAACGAGGAAGAAACGGATAATTAACAACGTAGAGAGAAAGAGCGAGAGAGAGAGAGAGAGAGTTTAGCCGGTGGTAGGTTTAGAAAAAGAGAAGTGTGAAGGGGTAAAAATAATAGACAGGCACGTTGGTGTCAGAGATAGATAAATATAGATAAATATACAGGTAAATTATGGTCGGTTAGCTTGGACAATGATATACTGGACGAGTAATAGGAAATGATAAATGATTTAGGCTAAAGACATGATGGATGAGAAAGGTCGAACGCTAAAACAGACGAAGAAGAAATTGAAGAATAAACATGTGGCAAATATATCATTTTTCTTTTACTTGTTTCAGACATTGGATCGCGGCCATGCTGGAGGACCACCTTCAAGGGTTTAGTCGAACAAATCGACAAAGAGTGCTTATGATTTTTTTTTTTTTTTGTATTCTGTTTTTCAATTTTGGGAATTATTCCATCGGTCTTCATTTACCAAATAACAACGTTACGGGAACGTAAAGAAATGAACACCGGTTGCCAGACGGTTGTGGAGGGCGAACACACACACACACACACACACACACACACGAGTGGTTGCTGAAAAGTTCCTGACTGAGTAAAAGAAAATACAGGAAGATCTGTTCATTATGGATTTATTCAACATATTCCCCTCTCAGATTCACACACTTACAGCAACGGTCCTTCAGTTTTTCTAGGCCCTGTAAAAAAACTCGGATGGTTGGGCCTCCAGCCAGGCCTTTTGCGACACCCTTAAAGCCAGGAACTTTTCAGCACCTCCACCTCGTAAACAGACACACACATAAATATCAGGATTTATTTATGAAGTTTGCTTTGTGAACTCTTAAAATTGTAAAGGCTTCCATTTTAGCTAAGCATTCGACTATCTGTCTTTTTTTTTATTATTTTAGCTCTAGGTACAGGTATGAGAATTTGGTTAAGGAGCTCGCTGTCAAACCTCGTAGTTTCAGGTTCAGTCCTACTGCACGGCTCCTTGGGCCAACGATTTCTACAACATTCCCAGTGCAACCAATTCCTTTTGAGTGAATTTGGTAGACTGAACCTGTGTAGAATAGTGTTATTTGTGTGTGTGTGTGTGTATGTGTGTGTATGCAGGAGTGTTTTGGTATTTGTTCACCACCACTACCACTTGAGAACCGGCGTTGGTTTGTTTATGGTCCCGTAACGTAGCAGTTCGGCAAAAGACTTTGACAGAATAAGTACCAGACTTATAAATAAATACTTGGGTCGATTTGCTCGACTAAAACACTTCAAGGCAATACTCCAGCATGGCCACTCTATAATTACTGAAATATGTAAAAAAAAAAAGAAGAGAAAAGATAAAAATCTGATTTCCACGTTGATTTCAAAAGTTTTCTTTTTTATTTCTTAATTGTCATAGATTCATAATCTGTCAACTCCCTCATGATCATATAAGTTATTGGCATCACAGATATATAATGATTGTTTCTAAAAGTTTTGTCATTTTATGAAAATTTTAATTATGTTCGCATCTTCCAAGTAATTGAATTCAACAATTATGCATAATTTGTTTTTTCCTTCATTGATCAGTATCTCTTGCCTGTTACGCTTGCATTTTATTGACGTCATAACAGGAAAATTCCATCAGTATTCATTCGTATTATGTGGTTTTCCTTTCCATATATCTGTGTCATCTTATATTTGGATCGTGGGAGTAATCCTTCCTTCAGATTTCTTTATATGATGCGCCAACCAGGACATCATGTCACTTCAGATGTAAATAACTCGATGACGTTTACTGACAGCCATTTATGATGTGGGGGACATCTCACTGCATCCTTATTCATTTTGTGCATAAGGCATTTTGTTGTTATTTCTTGCTTTTATTGTACACAAGGTACATAGAGGCCATTTATGAGCTTATCCAATGTCAGATATATTTTTTGATTCTGTAATTATCATAATACGCTTGTGCATGCTCATTTAATTTGCAGGGATTTTATCTTGAGGTTTGGTGACAACAAATCTCCTCATATTTCAAGAATCTTTCTTAGATTTATTGTAGAATATAGGATGGTGTGGAGGCGCAATGGCCCAGTGGTTAGGGCAGCGGACTCGCGGTTATAGGATCGCGGTTTCGATTCCCAGACCGAGCGTTGTGAGTGTTTATTGAGTGAAAACACCTAAAGCTCCACGAGGCTCAGGCAGGGGATGGTGGCGAACCCTGCTGTACTCTTTCACCACAACTTTCTTTCACTCTTTCTTCCTGTTTCTGTTGTGCCTATATTTCAAAGGGCCATCCATGTCACACTGTGTCACGCTGAATATCCCCGAGAACTACGTTAAGGGTACACGTGTCTGTGGAGTGCTCAACCACTTGCACGTTAATTTCACGAGCAGGCTGTTCCGTTGATCGGATCGACTGGAACCCTCGATGTCTTAAGCGACGGAGTGCCAACAACAACAACGACAAATAGGATGGTACTTTTCTGTAGGTCGACAATGCAACATCCAAATTCAGTCTCTTCCAGTATTTTAGCTACCATTTTGGCTGTTGTGCCATATGTACCAATTACTATAGGAATAATTGTTGTCTTGGTCTTTCACAATCTCCTCAGCTCTCTGGTTAGACCCTGGTATTTCTCATTTTTTTCATAGGAAATTGTTTATTTTCTCCTGTATGATCATATCCGATCTTCTTACTTCAATCGCATGGTCAGTCTGTATAGGAAAGACCTACACGATCTTGTAATTTTTATTTTATATTACAGACTCTGGTTCGTGTTCATACCGCTTTTCTCTTGTTTTGAAGCCCCACACTCGGCTACTATCCCAATGTACTCTTTTGCCTACACAATCACGTCTGCATTTATACTCCTTTTGTGGTAGTACACTGCACTCATTCAAAAGCCGATTTATACTTTCGTCTCCTTTTCTGCAGAATTCTATATTCGCTAACTGACTGAGTTTTGTCAATCATTGCCTTTATCAGGTTTGTTCTAAGGGCTTGTTCTTGAGCGGCTGTAATAAACGTTTCTGCTTCTCATTTCAGGTACCTACCTGTCAACCAAAGCCAGTAGTCTTTACATTCCACATTCTCGGTTTCCTGCATGAATTCGCCATGTAGTTCTATCTCTTTCCATGTTTGCTCTATTGTTCCATTCGTTTCTCATTGAATTTTCCTATAGTTTCTGTTACTTTTTTCTAGCTGCGAATAGCATTCTTTCTTTATTCTGCACAACACAATTTTTCAGTATTGCAGTTTTAACCGTGTCTTCTGGTTTAGTAATCCTCTGTCACCTTCCATTCTTGATACGGAGAGTCGGTTGGTATTGATTTTAGGGTGGTGTGCGGGGTGCATTACGAACAGCTTTCTAGTTCTATTCAAATTCTGTAGCTTGACAGTTGTCCATTTCAGAAAAGAAACAGAGTATCCCAATGCAGATACAACCATTGTATTTACGACTTTAATGATGCTCCCGCCATTTAATTTTGCTTCGAGCACGCACCTTCCTGATTCTCCTCTCATACTCTTTAGTGACTTTCTCTCTCATTCTCCCTTTCAATCATCCCATGGTCTTGCAACACTTCTTGATATTTGTACCCTACATTATTCAACAGCGATCAAATATTGTTGTGTTAATTTTATGTCATTATTATTATTATTATTATTATTATTATTATTATTATTATTATTATTATTATTATTATTATCGAATGAGAGAGCAGTGGATGCCATCAAAGTGACACTGGGGTACAAATATACGAAGGCCAGTACACCCATCAGAAAGTAATGGCAGACTTCTGCTGACTCTTCCGCCACAACTTTCTCTCATTTTTCCCTCCTGCATCTAGTAGCTCACCTGTGACGGACCGGCGTCCCCTCCAAGTGGGGAACCTATACGCCAACGAAACCGGGAAACCGGCTCTTCTGAGCCAAACATGGTTCAAGAAGAAACAAACAACAAACACATATGTGTATATGTGTGTGTGTGTGTGTGTTTGTATTTATTTATTTATTTATTTATTTATTTATAAGCAAAATCATGTCAGCTTGTCTTTATCTTTCTTATATTTCTTATATATAAGTACTACACACACAATGGTGTTATTTCTCCCTAACCATACCCTAATCCATCTGAGAGAAAGTTGTCAGCATCATATTTATTCATATTTATTTTAGTCTTCGTGACTGCTGGATATTTATTCATCGCATCTTTTGTTCATTCTATGCCCGTCTTTCTCAACTTGTTCTCTGTCAGTAAAACAGCGTCTACAGTCTGCACACACAAACATATAAAACAATAATATGATTTGTTTTCCACTTCTTTCCTCTATTAACGCAGAGTTTAGCAGTCAGTTGCAATAGATCAAGAATTAAGGTGGCAACAACTGGCTGCAGTAGTCGGTTGTTTTATAGCTTAACCTTACGTTGCTCCTTCGTTAAAGACTCCTGAAACAGATGAGGTACCTGCCTAGAAAGAACTGGGAAGTGTGTTCGTTTCTTCAAAGATTTATGTGAATGTGGTAATGACACACGTGGTTTAGTAATTCACAACAGATGTTCTTCTGTTTCACATATTATTTTGTTACGTACGTACGAATATAATATAATATAATATAATATAATATAATATAATATAATATAATATAATATAATATAATATAATATAATATAATATAATATAATATAATATAATATTTTTTTTACTACTAAAACGGCGAGCTGGCAGAATCGATAGCACGCCGGACGAAATGCATAGCTGTATTCCGTCTGTCTTTACGTTCTGAGTTCGAATTCCGCCGAGTTCGACTTTGCATTTTATCCTTTCAGGGTCGATAGATTAAGCACCAGTTGCGTACTGAGGTCGATCTGCTCCCCCAAAATTTCGGGCCTTGTGTCTAGAGTAGAAAAGATTTTTCTACTACAAATAATATTAATAATAATCGCTTCTGTTATAAAGGCACAAGACCTGAAATTTGGGGGAGGGGACTAATCGATTTCCTCGACCCCAGTATGCAACTGGTACTTAATTTATCGACTTCGAAAGAATGAAAGGCAAAGCCGACCTCAGCGGAATCTGAACTCAGAACGTAGCGGCAGACGAAATGCCACTAAGCATTTCGCCCGGCGTTCTAGCGATTCTGCCAGCTCGCCGTTGTACCAACAACAACAATAGTAATCCTTTCTACTATAGGCACAAGGTCTGAAAGTGGAATCCAGCGGAATTTGAACTCAGAACATAGAGACGGACGAAATATCTCTCAGCATTTTGCCCGGCATGCGAACGGTACTGTCAGCTCGCCGCCTTAACAACAGTTCGGCAAAAGGAAACCGGTAGATTAAGTACCGGACTTTGAAATTAAGTACTGGGGTCGATTTATTCGACTGAATCCTTCAAGGCGGTGCTCCAGCATGGCCACAATTCAATGACTGAAGCAAGTAAAATGGTAGCAACATAAAATGACACAGACGTCGATTATAATTATTTTAATACCCACAACGCTTACATTAGAATTATCGACACGTTTGAAGAAACGTTAAACTTAGTAACAGAAGATTTCCAAATAGAAACATGGCAATTGTTAGCGATGTTGTCATAATGTAGAATATTGAATATCTCTCAAGATATTTATAAAGCTTGAATCATACTAAGCCGGGTATAAATACCTTGCGAAAGGTTTTATGAAACTAAAGTATATGTTGAAGAAAATGTAGAGAAGTGCAGGAACAAACTCAGACATTATTAAAGTCACGATGACCATTATTGAGGTAAGAACTATAAGAAACACTTTGAAATGAAGGAAAAGAAAATTAATTGTAGTACATTATTTACATTATTTATATTATTTACATTTGACGGTTATTTGTCCTTATCTTGTTAACACAACGTTTCGGCTGATATACCCGAGCATATGGCGTAGTGGTTAAGAGCACGGGCTACTAACCCCAAGATTCCGAGTTCGATTCCAGGCGATGACCTTAATGATAATAATAATAATAATAATAATAATAATAATAACATTGAAAAATACCTTAGGAATGAGAACCCAGGTTTGAAATATCCCCAAGACACCTAATGAAGGCTGGAGGGTATATCAGCCGAAACGTTGTGTTAACAACAAACAAGATGAAAACAAATATCCGACAAATGTTGCTGAGACCCCCTTCGGTCATGACTAACCATGGGATTGCACCTAGAAAGTTACCCTTCCAGGCACAAGTCCGGGCAAGGTTGTTTATGGAAGATTTGCAGTCACCCATGCATATCGGCCTCCCCGTCTGTCACATAGTTTCATTGTCACAGCGAGGCGATTCGCAATTCATTCAGCAGCTAGAACAGGTTAGTAACGTGAAGGTAAATGGCTCACTGGTTAGAACGCCGGACTCACAATCATGTGATTCGATTCCCGGACCGGGCTGTGTGTCTTGAGCAAGACACTTTATTTCACATTGCTCCATTTCTCTCAGCTGTAGAACCGAGTTGCGACGTCACTGGTGCCTAGTTGTATCAGCCTTTGCCTTTCGCTTGGATAACATCGGTGGTGTGGAGAGAAGAGGCTAGTATGCATGGGCGACGGCTGGTCTTCCACAAACAACCTTGCTTGGACTTCTGCCTTGGAGGGAACATTCTAGGTGAAATCCCATGGGCATTCATGACCGAAGGGGGTCTTTACCCTGCTCTAAGACTTCATTTTAGAACGAACCTCTCAACTCTGTCGACTGAATTTCTGATCTGAATTTAACCCCGGGTTGTGTGTGATGCCTGATTGGAAGCTGTACATTCTACGTTCATAGTTTAGTGCCTGGACCACGAAAGTTTTCCAATTGTTTCTGGATAACTCTCAACAAAAAAAGAAAACAAATGGTAGCTCGGAAGATGGTATATCGAATAAGAATATATAATTAGTTTAAAATGTAAACAAAAATCCGTTGTTAAATCGTAGGTCAAACATCATATTAATTGCTGCAACGGATGTTAAAATTTCTTAAAATTATTCTTGGCATATCAGACTAGTTGGCACAGCTGTCTAAAAGAAAGAATTCCGTGATCTAATTGATTTGAAATAACAACACAGATGCCAGAGAGGCATAAAATTCAAATGAGTTACATTTAATAGCATCTCTTAAATGCATGTTGACGCTGATATAACAATCTTAACATGGCATGAGAATTTTTCTACTGACATGTTGAATACTTGTAATGTTAGCCAAGAAAACACTTTTAGAGTTATTTAAAATGCATGTTTTCGGTCACGTTACGCCTTTAATTATCATAACGTCAATGCTAGCTACGCACAATTAAATAATATCGCTTCCAGGATTGAGCTCTAACCTGTAGCAATCAAAAGACTCCAAACAGTCCATTGTGAGGATCTTGCCTTTCAAAAGCTGTAGTCTACGAAGCCACTCCTACAACGGTATCACGATACACTATAGAGGCATAGGATTTACGCAACACATTCATTCTTTCAAGTTTAAGGAAAGTCTCACCTCCTTGCCCTTCTTAATGTAGAGCACTGAAGTGACTTTCCCAGCTTCACATCCCTTATGATTCTCCTCTTCATTCCACGGGGCACGTAATTCCCAAGCCTACCTCCTAGAAGGAGACAGAGAGAGAGAGAGAGTGACTGTAAATACTCCACTTGCCCGCAATATTAATCAATAGGATAATTTAACCTGTCATTATTTCCAGTTTAGGCATCCCACTATTAATGAAAATCAATCTGCAGGCCGTTGAGAATCTGGATAGGTTGACCTGAGCACAATGACAAGCTACATAATCCTTGCTACCAGCCTGCTATCATCTCCGAACATATCCCTTGACATAGACTTGTCGCCTACGTAATCTGGTAAGCGTATATACATATATATATATATATATATATATATATATATACATATATATCCTTTAAGCATTTACTAACAAAACCTAATGCTCCAATTATTAGTGTATGTATGCATTTCAAATTATTCCTGAAAACTGCATTATTAAATAAGATAGATATCATCAATCAGGTCTACATTGAGAATACTACATATTTTAATGAGTAATTTAAAATAGTTTCGGGATATTAGAATGACCTTGAAACCAATTAAAATTACCCTTGAACAAATTAAATGCTAGATTTATGATAGCGCATGACGAATGACTATATTTTAAATGGTTTGAACTTAAGTTGATCTGTAGTTTATACAGGTACCCACAATTAAGTTTGAAGAATCTTCACGGTAAGGTTGACTGACTCTTAACAAAATTGCAGCAATGCTTCTTCGTAGAATATTTTCATTGCAGCAAGGCCGCGAGCTGGTAGAAACGTTAGCACGACGGGCGAAATGCTTAGCGGTATTTCGTCTGTCTTTACGTTCTGTGTTCAAATTCCACCGAGGTTGACTTTGCCTTTCATCTTTTCGGGATCGATAAATTAAGTCCCAGTTACGTACTGGGGTCGATGTAATCGACTTAATCCGTTTGTCTGTTCTTGTTTGTCCCCTCTGTGTGTAGCCCCTTGTGGGCAATAAAGAAATAAGAAACGTTAACACGCCGGGCGAAATGCTTAGCGGTATGTCTCTGTATTGTTAATATCATTTGATTTTTTATATTTTATTTAATTTTTAAAGTCACATTTTATGTAAAACCATATCGCATTACTGATCCCAATCAGTTGTTTTGTACATTTCTCCGTTTAGCCCCCGGTGGGCAATAAAGAAATTGGTATTTCTCTGTCTTTATGTTCCGAGCTCAAATTCTACCAAGGTCGACTTTGCCTTTCATCCTGTCAGGGTCGATAAATTAAGTACCAGTTGCGTACTGGGATCGATCTAATCGACTGGTCCCCTCTCCAAAATTTCGGGCCTTGTACCTAGAGTAGAAAAGAATAATTTTCATTGCAGCATATAACAGAAGGATAGAGACCTGCTTCAGGTATCGTTTCTTTTCTCTTGACTTTTACACTATTTTGGTAAAGGGTTCACCCAAAACGTCAGTCTATTTTTTTCCTTTCTTCGGCGAACAAATTCACTGCCTGCACAATAATGTTGGTTTTTATAGTGTGTGTGTGTATGTGTGTGTCTGTGTGTGTGTGTGTGTGTGTGTGTGTGTGTGTGTGTGTGTGTGTGTGTGTGTTCAATGTGCCGATCTCATTTTGAATTTTCTTCTACATGTAAACCTTTACGTTGTTTCCCTACCCGTCTCATTATCCTCCCGTTCCAATTTGCGCTGTTTTGCCTATCAGTTTTTGCATTAAATCAGGTGCATTCACAACCAAATTAACTAAATTTTGTATTTTCAAAACACGTGATTCCCACAAACTCACGAAAGATATTATCATACATGGTCAAGAAGTGTTTCCAGTAAAAAATTAAACTAATTTATTACTCGTTAGATAAAGGCTCCGGAAAATATTTGATTGAGTTAAAAAATATTAATATTATTATTAAATAACGAAACAACACAAAACATTGCTTAATCAGAAAAGATTATTTTAATTTCCTTCGAGATAATATTAATTTACTTCAAGATTAATTTCATTTCCTTCTGGATTAGATTTAATTTATATCGCAAGGTAAATATCAAAGCCTACTGGACATAATTAAGTGAACTGAGAAATTAAGTATTGTGTACTTTCAAAGAAGCATTAAAGCCTATTATGGGTTTCAGAACAGGATTTTGTGGTTATCTCCAACAGAAGGGTTCTCGTCCATCACTCGTGTCGCAAATTTTCTACTAATTATGTGAAACATTATTTTAACTACATTTACACGCGCGCGCACATACACACAAACACATGTATATATATATATATATATATATATATATATATATATACACTCACACACACACACACACACACACACACAAACACACTAGTAATGCATCCCGGTGTTGCCCAGGTGTTATGACCTACAGCCACGTTGTATTATTTGTTCCTTCCTTATGGGCAGAATTGGCACAGCTGGTATATAGTGAACTGGATTACTTGCATAATGGAAGTTATTTGTTTAAAAGTGAAGTGGGAAGGGTACAATTTGCATGGGTTAGCAGGAAAGTGCTTTCTGATCTTAAAAAGGATCACAAATTAAGGAGGTTAATATGATTTTGCCCAGAAATCACCTTTTTAAAATTTAGATTTCCCCCAGTCCCTACTGTAATTTCTCAATATGTAACATTTTTCGATTTTTTTTATCCACGTAGAAAAATACAGATTACGAATCTGGGAAATATATATCTTTTTTAAAGTTTAATATTTCTTGAGAAATACGTAATGCCCCTTTCCCCACCTCACCTACCCGCTTACAAAAAGCTAAAACCGCCTAATGTTTCACTTTCGTCTGTTGTTTCATGCATGGGTAGAATTCTACTGAAATAGCTGACGTTTCCCATTCAAACTACTCCAGCCGTTGGAGTGTCATCCTCGAAGTATGCGGCAGAGCATTATTCTGATGAAAGAAAACGTTTCGTCTTGAAACCAAAGATAGTCGTTTTTTCTTCTAACGCTGATTTGAATGACTGGCAATAAAGCAAAATATGCCAAATACGCTCCTTTGTCGCTTCAAGACCGTTAAGTTACGGGGATGTAAACACAGCATCACCAGTTGTCAAGTGTTTCGGTCTAGGAATTAAAACTACGATCTTGCGATCGTGTGTTCACCACTCTAACCATCATGCCACTCACTTTACTTGATCGTGTTGTTAATACTCTCTTGCTTCTAATTTCAAACAAAAGATTTCAATAACTTATCTATTAGAACTTATATATCAAACGCGCAGTTTAAATTTATATCCCCCGCTCTACAATAAGATGCGGCTGGAGATCATTAAATCTAATTTAAGTCTGCAGGAAAACCAAATGAACATCTGGACAACATTAGTTTAGCCAACAACATGTCCGCCATATTTACTGGATACCATCCTCTAGAACTTCATCCTGTTTAAGGCGTTACATTAAAACGATGATGATGACGATGACCAAGACGACTCCGACGACGACGACGATGAAGATGATGGGGATGATGATGATGATGAGGAGGAGGAGGAGGAGGGGGTGGGGAGGGGAGGGAGGAGGGGAAGAGGGGAGGGGGGGGAGGGGAGGAGGGGAGGGGAGGAGGGGAGGGGAGGAGGGGAGGGGAGGAAGGGAGAAGGAGGGTACTGATGATGGTGATGATATTGTTGAGAATGATGACGGTGTTGTTGAAGATGATAACGACGACGACGACGATGATGACGACTATGGCAATGATGACAATGACGACGATGACGATGATGATGGTTATAGTGTTGATAACGATGAAAATGATGATGATGATGATGATGATGATGATGATGTTGACGATGATGATGATGGTGATGATGATGATGATGATGTGGTGACGATGATGATGATAAAAATGGCGCTGAGGATGATGATGATGATGATGATGATGATTATGAGAAAAAATTTATGATAATAAACGCAGTTATCAAACACACTTTTTGATAAATATCTTCTTTTCTATGTCTTCTCTCTTCATATCTGCTTCGTTATTAAGGTATTCTTTCATTTACCTTTCTTTTTTTCAATTAAATGTGTATCTTCTTCATATATCTCGCTTCTCCTCTCCCCTACTTTTGCTCGTATTACCACCCATATTATATATATTCCTTTATATTACATATATAATATTTATATAATATAATATAATATTATATATATATATATATATATATATATATATATATATATATATATATATATATATATATTCCGTCTTATTATATATATAATATTTGTATATGTTATATATATATATATATATATATGTATATATATATATATATATATATATATATATATATATATATATATATATATATATATATATATATATATATATATATACATGTATATATATATATATATATATATATATATATATATATATATATATATATATATATATATATATATATATACATATATATATATATATATATATATATATATATATATATATATATGTGTATATATATATATATATATCACGTACATTATCTTTATATATTATTTTGATGTTTTATATATGTTTATATATATATATATGTGTGTGTATATATATATATACATATGAGCGAGTAGTACAGTTACGTTATAATAAGTTACAGGAAGATCAAAGACGACTTTTAGCTCAAGATAGAAAAGTTTTTTATTAGGATTTCATGAGAATGAAGACATATTAAATCATATAAGCATTGAGGAAGTATAATCATATTTTATCTTTTTTCTATATTCGGAAATCTAACTTTAGCCTTGCCTCTTTTAAACACGTTATATTTAGATTCCGTTAATTCAATGATAAAATAGATGAAAATGAGATACAAGCTGAATAAAAGGAGCAAGAAGAAATGGATAAAATCATGATACTAGATGGAATCGGGGTAAGAAGGGAGTTATAGGAAATTTGGTGAACATTTATCGAGAGCTCATTCTGAAATGAAAACAGAAACTAAAATAGAATTTGATACAAAACAATGTACAGTTTCTTACCATATTTTCCGGTGTATAAGCCTGTCGAATAACTGGTACCCCTATTTTATAAATATATTTTGTGAAAAAAATCAGATTTAACGTATTTCATTATCTACTTACGGAAAGATAATTTAAAGTGGTTTTGTACAGGAGAAAAGTCCATTCGCTTCATGTTAATATAATGCTGTAATCGTACAGTTGAGTAAAATAGGAAACCATAAATTTATCATAAGTAACTTTGGTATGGTACGGGACTGCCGTGTGTCAGCTTTGTCTGTTTACAGTTCTGCTGTATAGTAATTTTGTTTCTTATATTTTGATAAAGTGAACTGTCGTGCAGGATACAAAATTCGTATTTCTGGCGGTGATGCTTTAGACAAATATTATCGGGCTCCTAAGTGGTGCACCACCTCTATGATTTTGTTGTCATCCACTCATTGCATATAGTTGACTTACGGATTAAATGCTAACATTCCTGTCATTTTTCTGGGAGAGTTCATTCAGAAAATTTATAGACATATTCCTTAAAGGTAACGCAGTCATATATTAGGTATGGGCATTATATGCTGGAAAATGAGATATAATGAATTGATTTAGTTCATGCAACTGAAAAAAATCGCATTACTTATGGGTTGACCAAATGTATATATATATATATATATATATATATATATATATATGATAAGCAGCTTTCTTTATTATAGTACAGATGTGACTAATACGGAGAAACATCACTTTCATTATTCGCACATCGTCACTCTCATAATGCAACACTTTGTAATTTTGGTTGAAATTGAAAGTGTGAAACTATTTTTCACTTTCTAATGAAACCTGGTCGTTGTAGAGCAGTGTCTTACAAATAACTAAAGCTGGTTGTTGAGATTATATAAAAATATAGATACTTATATTTTGAGCTGCATTATTCCTGCTTGCATTAACATACCTATACATACATACATACATACATACATACATGCATACATACATACATACATACATACATACATACATGTATATATATATATATATATATATATATATATATATATATATATATATATATATATATATATATATATATATATGTATATATATATATATATATATATGCGTATGGAACTTTACCGGGATTTAGGTTGATGTGTAAATGTGAAATGTGTTCTATATTGGAGCCTCACCTATAAGGAAGTTTTCTACTATTAAGCTTATACTTATATAAAGCTTGTATTTCTGATCAATGAACGCTGACCTGGTGCTTAGCAACAACAACAGCAACAGTCTATTTACAGGTATTAATTTTAAGAGTTTAATCTCTTTCCCTCAACCATACTTTTGAGTATCGTTGAGCAAGAAGAAACCGTTGATCCTTCTTGGAAACAGTGGAACATCCAAATATATTTGGTAAGCATCTGTATTTACCGTTGAAATATGAAATTTTATAACATCGATGTTATAGTTTTTTTTTTTTTTATTTAATTCTTTGCCCATTTAATTTGTACGTCACTAAAGAAATATCGTGTAAACCTTTAAAACAGATGTTTCGTAATTGCATACGACTTATTCTAGTTGCAATGAAATAAAAATATAGTATTTCCTATTTCTCGCGTTAAGGTAATTACCATCTTCAAAATACGTAGGCGGGAATGAGACGGTTCTGGATACGTAGTGTTAAAGAAATGAGGGATATATTTTTTCCGTCTTCGTAGATAATGTAAGTCTACCTGATACCATTTCCGATTACTATCTGGACTATAGCATGCAAAATTAAATGTCGTGTCTATTGGTATAGCGCAAAGCTTTCAACCCAAGCTCCATGAGTCGGCAAGCTAAAACATTATCTATTTGGGCTTCTTAAATGCAGTTATATATTTATACTAATGTAATAGTTCGACTCGCCATCTAATATCCTGGATTGGATTGAACCACCCGTGTTCACTGGTGTCTTGATAATGAGTACGGACACATAATTCTATATAAAAAAATACACAACCACACAACAAGCGACAATTAGTGCATTCTGAGTAGCTGAGTATTGAGGGTTATCACTTTGAGGGCATTTCTATGGTACACTAAGAATCTTCACGGCTACTGTTCGAGCCTACACGTATTAACACAGAGCAATCAGTGATAAACGTAGTACGGTTAACAATTGAGCATAACCTGTTGTCCCGGACATCTGTTGGATGGATCAGTGATAAACGAAGCTACAATTATTAGATTTTATACAGGATTGATTTGTCTATGGTTCTTGTATTTAAATTTACAGCATGAATTTTACTGTATATCTTAACAGGAAATTTTATGCACAAATGGCATGTGCATAGTTATCTTCCTGATATTAACCAGAGTATCAGACATTCTTTGCATGCATACATACATACATACATACATACATACATACATAAATATATATATATATATATATATATATATATATATATATATATATATATATATATATATATATATATATATATATATATATATATATATATATATACATAAATATGTATATATATATATATATATATATATATATATATACATATAAATATACATATATATACATTTATATATACATATACATATAAATATACATATATATATATATATATATATATATATATATATATACATATATATATATATATATAGATATAAATATACATATATATATATATATATATATATATATATATATATATATATATATATATATATATATATATATATATATATATACATATATATATATATATGCATATATATACTGTATAATTAATATATATATTTATATATATATATACATATAAATATACATATATATACATATATATACACACATATACATATATATACACACATATATACATATATATACATATATCTATACATATAAACGTATACACACACACATCTATATATATATATATATATATATATATATATATATATATATATATATATATATATATATATATATATATATATATACTTGAACAAATAGCATAATCAACATAAATGAATATACAATAACAGGAATTTTATCTAGCCAGAGTCTTCCTCTTCGATTATGATATCAGATAGAAGTATTCTTTTGAAGACTTCTTCATAAAGGTCAGCTAATTTCTAAACGTTTTAATGGAACATATGGTTTTCTAAAGATAAATGCTAAGCTAAAGTAGCGTCTAATGAAAGCGATAAGATTGTATATAAATTATGTCTGCACTCAAAATGTACAGCAGCATTTATACGGGTCTCATATCATAGCGATGCTTAAGAAGAGAGAGGGAGTAGGAACCAGAGAAAAAGGGGAGAGAATGGGTAAAAGAGAAACAGAGATTTTGTAAAACGATTAAATGTGACAACAGTACTTTATTCAGCCTAACATACAGCCATGCTGTTGCGAATCTATATCGCAATTGGTGAACAATATACCGTCATTAGATACAAGTTTCCGCGGATCTATCAGTGATTTACTGCAATTCCACCAACAATAGTGAAAATGAAGTGATTATATCTATGTATGTACGCGTATACATATATGCATATACACACACACACACACACACACACACGCACACACACACACACACACACAAACACACACACATATATGTGTGTGTGTGTGTGTGTGTGTGTGTGTGTGTGCGTGTGTGCGTGTGTGTGTGTGTGTGTGTGGAGGCGCAATGGCTCAGTGGTTAGGGTAGCGGACTCGCGGTCGGAGGATCGCGGTTTCGATTCCCAGGCCGGGC
This sequence comes from Octopus bimaculoides, assembly GCF_046866305.1. Classification (NCBI taxonomy): domain Eukaryota; kingdom Metazoa; phylum Mollusca; class Cephalopoda; order Octopoda; family Octopodidae; genus Octopus; species Octopus bimaculoides. The sequence goes on along the minus strand of NC_142947.1, from coordinate 38,784,639 downwards.
GTTGCGTGTGTTTATTGAGCGAAAACACCTAAAGCTCCACGAGGCTCCGGCAGGGGTGGTGGTGACCCCTGTTGTACTCTTTCGCCCCAACTTTCTCTCACTCTTCCTGTTTCTTGAGTAACGCTGCGATGGACTGGCGTCCCGTCCAGCTGGTGGGGGCTGGGACATACGCCAAAGATGGAGACACATTGTGCAACAAAATGGTTCATATTTGGTTAATTAAAAATGTAATGGCAAGTATTTATTGACCTTTTTCTTTCCTTTAAAAATCGGCATGAACTTTCCGGACAACCCAATAGATCATACAATAAACATCTAAAGGAACACAAACACGCAAAACGAATTTCTCACTTGGAAATAAACCGTTCTCAAGCTAGGAATAGGGGTAACTCACAAATAAGAAATACTAGAATAAACCAACCTAGAGTTAGGAGTAATAATTTCTGTCCAGCAATTAGAAACATTCAAGGAGCTACTTCTATCCCTCAACGAAGAAACTCGATCCATGGAATTCCAATCTATTTATCCAGTCAACAAAACCAACTCCCCGGCATTTCAAATATAATTAATGACACTGACAATTTATACCAAGGAAGAAATGCAAACCACGTAATTCCAACCTATTTACCCAGACAGCAAAACCAGCCTCCTAATAATTTAAATATAATTAATAATACTGGCTGTTTCTACCAACGAAATTGCAGCAAACATTTTTTAGACCGAGAGAAACAGGGACACACGTTGGAACAAAACATACAGGAGAAACCCAAAGTAATAAATTTATCAAAGAAAACTCTCTCTTCTGTAACAAAAATCAGTCTACTAACCAAAAAATTTTAATTTACCCCAACCCGACGAAGGTCTAACCAGAATGAAAGTAAAGACAATATTTCGGAATTCTGCAGAAAACTACGACCTACTAATTGACTACAACAACGAGGATGAATCACCGGTTGAAAACAGAAGCATTTATCTTCGACCTAAGATGTAGGAATAAAACACTAGATGACTTAAGCGACCATATCCCAAATTTCCCAAATAATTTCCATAAGCGAAAAATTAATTTACTCCTTTACTTGTTTCAGTCATTTGACTGCGGCCATGCTAGAGCACCGCCTTTTAGTCGAGCAAATCGACCCCAGGACTTATTCTTTGTAAACCTAGTATTTATTCTATCGTTCTCTTTTGCCGAACCGCTAAGTTACGGGGACGTAAACACACCAGCATCGGTTGTCAAGCGATGTTGGGGGGACAAACACAGACACACAAACATATACACACATACATACATATATATATATACGACGGGCTTCTTTCAGTTTTCGTCTACCAAATCCACTCAAAGAGTAAGAAACAGATTATAGAGTACCCTTCATATATAATGTATTATTAAAATACATATCGTAATAGAGATGTATGTTATAATGTAAATATTTACTGGAATAAAACATATGCTGTAATATAATATAGGCTGTAATATAAACATATTGTCTAATAAATTATATGTTGCAATATAAATATATCCTAAGGCGGTGAGTTGGCAGAATTGTTACCGCGCCGGACAAAATCCGTAGCAGCTTTTCATCTGTCTTTGCTTTCTGAGCTCAAATTCTGCTGGGGTCATATTTGCCTGTCTTCCTTTTGGGGTCGCTAAAATATGTAGCAGTTGAGCTCTGGGATCGATGTAATCAATTTTCCCGCACCCTCTCCCCCAAATCACTTAAGGCGACGAGCTGGCAGAATCGTTACTGCGCTGGACAAACAATCTAAGTAGCATTTCTTCCGACTTTACGTCCCTAGTTCAAGACCCGCCGTGGTCGGCTTTGCCTTTCATTCTTTTGGGGTTCTCTGAAATAAGTATCAGTTGATGTAATTAACTTGTCTGAAATCACTGGCCTGGTGCCAAGATTTGAAACCAATATAAATATATCTTATGATAAAATGTTTTCTTTTATATATGTTGTAGTAAAACATGTCGTAATATAAATATTATAAATATAAGATGTACTAATAGATGTTGGTATAAAATATTAATAACACAAGATCATCTCTGCTGTCAGTTATCTTACTCGGTATATGAGCTTTCATTATGTTTGCTCTTTACAAGATCTGATTCCTCAGAACTATAGATATGTTGTATAAGAAATGGCAGTTCATTACTATTAATGAGCATACCATGCGTGGAAGAAATAACACGGTATAAAATCATAATTTGTAGCCATATGTTAAAGAGGATGTTATTATGTGTTCATAAGACAGTTGGTCTCACCGGGCTCTGTAAAAATTATCCGTTCTCTATAAATACGAATGCACACATATACACACATACTCATACACAAAATATAAATTTACACGTGTGTGTGTGTATGTGTCACGAAAGTAAGTTTGAATAAAGGAGAAGAAATTTTTTGCCAATAGATTCCTTTGATTACAATTTTACTCTTCTCGATCCCCCATAGCTATTCGATGTTTTACAAATTTGCATTATATTTTCATAATTAAATATCATTAGTTATGGTACAAAAATTTTTCTTTAATATTTTGTGTATTGTAGAAGTATACCCAATGCATTACACATAATTTTTAACAAGGAAATATTATATGGGCCTCCTAAGGTCATATGGACGCTGATTGAGAACCATTGGTCTAATGATTCAAAAAAAATAAAAGATAGCAATGTATATGTACAGGCATTGTAGCGTATTGCGCGAGTAGTAGAGACTACTGATAGCAAGCAAAAATGAATATTTGAGATTTGATATATTCCTTGCTTTTTTGTTTTCTTTTTCAATCAGTTTGTACTTCATAACAATATATCGCGCACAATGTTATTACTGAATGCGGCCCTGTCGTCTGAAGATTTATTCCCTATTTTTACGAACGACAAGCTTCCAACGTTCAGTTGTAAATGTCATAACGAGCTAACCTTACGTTTAAGGAAGACAAGAGATATGGAGAACTTTCAATATTTTCCATATACACCATGAATAGTAGAGGATATTTGTATGAAATATGATATCTGGCTTCTTCAATTATTGTTAATCAACCCAAATATTTTCTATGGAATCCATTATATTTCATTGTCCCTATAATTTACAGTAGCTGAAACCTTATATATGACAACAAATTAACCTCAACAGCAGCAGCAGAAAATATTTCTGAGAATGCTATATTGACCATATATAATTTCGAAAAATTTCTTAAAAAGAATAGTTACTTTCGAAGCTGTTTCAAATTAAACGATAAAACATAAAGCATTTTATTTTGCTATTTACAATGGAATGTTTGAAAACTAAAAAAAAAAACAGTGGGGAATATTGATGGCTTTCAATACTTGAATAACATTGGTTTCAAATTTTAGTACAAAGTCAGCAATTTACGGTAAACGGAATAAGTCAGTCACATCAACCCCAGTGCTTAGCTGGTATTTATTTGATCGACCTCAAAATGAAATCTCGATCCCGGCGACATTTGAACTCAGAACGTAAAGAACCGTAAGAAAGGCTGCCAACCGTTTTTCTCCGGCGCGTTAACTATTCTGCCAGCTCGCTGCTTTCTTTTAATTCCTGAAAATATTGGTTTCAAATTTAGCACAAGGCCAGAATGTTCAGAGGAGAGGTTAGGTCAGTTACATGAACCCCAGTGCTCAACAGGTACTTATTTCATTGACATTGATTGGATGAAAGTTAAAGTCGACATCGGCAGAATTTGAGCACAGAACAAAAAGACGTACGAAATGCCGTTAAGCAGTTTATCCGACAACAATAATAATAATAAATCTCTGAAGCAATACCAGGCAGTGGCTCTCATGGTTTCTGATCTTAACTGATTGGAAGTGTACAATGTCTTGTCTTGATATAAAAGATGGGGTACAACAAATATTCTGCTCAATATCACAGATTTGCTTGTAAGTTGTTTGACCCTAACCACTTGAGCATGTCCCTTAGTGGCAGACAATATGTGCATCTCTGATCATGAGCAGGAATAGTGGGGGAGCATCATAGCCATGTGTTGAGAGGAATTCTTTGGGGTTTGAATAATTCCCCTATGTAAACATGGGTTTCTCATTCAACAACCATAAACACCCCTTATTAAAGGACCTTTTGAGCAGGGCGGGCTACTCGACGAGAAGAAAATTCTAACAGGGCCCTACCTGCAAGGTTATGCGCTGTTTAAGCACATATGATTGTGATGCGTGTGCCTGGTGCACCCTTACCAGACGGGTAGTCATGATGGGTGTACTGGCCATCGTATATTTGTACCCCAGTGTCACTTTGATGGCATGTGCTGCCCTCTTACTCAATAATAATAATAATAATAATAATAATAATAATAACAAACAGACAGATAGATAGATAGATAGATAGATAGATAGATAGATAGATAAATAGATAGATAGATAGATAGATATGTATGTATGCACACGATGTACAATGCGTATGATATATATACTGGACCGAAGCTCACAGATGTTTAAATAGGAACAGAAATACATGTCCAACGGTTACAGCTTTCTGGATATTAATTTCATTCATAACTTTACGCATAAACTCTTCCATTACAAATTACAGATGATGGACGAGGACACATAATTCATTAATTATATCAACCACATCGATCTTAGAATGTAGACCAGCTAAATGTCAACGACCGCGGAGAGCCTTTCTCTAGATATTGTCTGCCTGGCTGACAAGACATTCGACGTTCTTGACACAATTAGGATGATGAAGAGAAATCAGATCAATAGTGTGCTTCGTGGTTTCTACGTCTGTACTTCTTCATCTCAGTAAAAGGAACGCAGCAAATGGTGTTTCTCGTTTAATTTCTTTTATCTGCTTAATCAATTCATTTATGAATCTTATTACACGTTACCGCCCTGACGTGACGTATGTACATACCTGTTTGTATAAATATACACCCATATATGTATATATAAATATGTGTGTGTATTTGCACATATATATATAGATATATTTATAGACGTGTATATATATATATATATATATATATATATATATATATATAAATGTGTGCGCTTGTGTATGGATGTGTATGCATATGTGATGCATATGTATGTGTATGTTTGCATATATATATATATATATATATATATATATATATATATATATATATATATATATATATATATATATATATATACACAAAGTGAAACTATATAAATGTGAAAGTATTATATCACATTAAAATAGAGATGTTATTTCACTTTTTGTACATACTACCGAAACAGTCTAAGAGATTGCTCCGGGCTCGCATTAGGCAAGAAGTTGAAAGTTTTGTTAGCCTATGATGCTCCATGGATCCTAAGTAATGCATGAATGAAACATGAATGAAATCGGTTGAGGAGTTCTAGAGTTTTAGTGATGCACGTATACAGACACACA
>NC_142947.1:38756737-38774237 GCF_046866305.1 Octopus bimaculoides | reverse complement strand
TGATACGGATAGTGTTATTGGACGCTCGGGAAAGGAAAGAGAGATAGTATGACGTTTCGGGCGGAGCCCTTCGTCGGAAACAAGGAAAGTTCAAAGAAGGGAAAAACGGAGGAAGAAAAAATCAGCACCGATGCCCACGAAGTTACATTGTGGAAGGACCGGAAGAGGAAGTGGTGGAGGAAAAGTTCTTTCTAAGACAGGAGAGTGAAAAAGGGAGGTGAATATGTGTGCGTGTGCGAGGGTCTGCAAGTGTGTGTGTAATAAAAGAACGTGTGTGTGCGTATGTGTGTGTGTGTGTGTGTGTGTGTGTGCGTTGTTTGGTTGTTTATCTGTTAGTGTGTATGTGTGTTTTTGTGTGTGTGTGTGAGAGAGATAGATAGATAGATAGATAGATAGATAGATAGATAGATAGATAGATATACGACGAGCTTTTTTCAGTTTCCGTCAACCAAATACAGTCACAAGGCTTTGGTCGGCCTAAGGCAATAGTTGAAAACACTTGTTCAAAGAGCCGCAAGCTTCTTAGCACAATCATGCATGCGCCTACGTTCAATTTTACTAATAATACAATTTTTGCCTACGCAAATTTCCATCTGTTACCCTGGATCGCATTGATTTCTCATCGATCTTGATATGTAATCAGTAATATTGATAAAAATCTTGAAGGAGTGAAATTCAGTCTAGCCTCACGTAGGTTGCCGACTAACTGTGTGGGTTAAGAATCTTGCTTCCCGACTATGTGGTCTTGGATTCGCTTCCACTGAGCGGCACCTTGGACAAGTGCTTTCTATTGTAACCTCGAGTTGACAAAATCTTTGCGAGTGAATTTCGAAGACGAGAAAAAAAATGAAACAGTCTATCGTATATATGTGTGTGTGTGTGTTTGTGTATGTATAGATATAAGGATATGTATGTATGTATATACGTGTGTGTCTATACACACACACACACACACACACACACACATATATATATATGTGTGTGTGTGTGTGTGTGTGTGTGTGTGTGTGTGTGACAGTGGATTTTCATCGATGAGTTCATGAACCTTGGTTCTTTTCCCTAAAACTATATATATATTCTCTTCTGTCTTTAGTTCTGTGTGTACCATGAATATCGCTATCAATTAGAGAAAATTTGTAGTTTTAGAATCAGTAGTTCTTTGGCTGCTGTTTCTGAATTCTCAGTATGTTGGAGAAGCAGGTTTTCTGCTAATCCCTATATATTTATGATTATAAATGACTTTACCGAAAAGGTTTTTTCATACTGAGCTACCCGGCATAATTGTTAATTATTAATTTTATTACTAATTGACGATTCCCTGCCCTGTATATCTATATATATATATATATATATATATATATATATATATATATATATATATATATAATGAATAGGGGGAAATATACTCTTTATATAGTACAACTATTTAACTATAAAGTTAATTGGGCTAATGGAATATTACGGAAAATTTTGTATCTGAGACAACATTTTGGATTATCAGTCCATATATGAAAAGTAAAATTTTAATCCATTAAATGCTTCATAAAAATATATAATATATGCAAAATAAATATTTCGATATGAGAGGCGAATATACGCATTGAAACAATACATATGCAGCGATATTTAAATCATATAAATTTGTACATACAGGATCAGTTCGTCGCGTCAGAGGCGCTAATATTAAAGCTAACAAGAGCACATATAAGGTAAATGTGAAAAGTAATGTATACATCCTACGGCCGTTTCACTAACATAGACTTAAAAGTCATTCCAGTATCGCTATTTCCTTCATCAGGAATATTAATATCTCGTATGGATCACATTTGGTTTATATAAAAGCAATTCGATGAATTAGATAAAAGACGAGTTGAATAGAAATAAAACGATTAAGACAAATTTAAAATATATGGTGGAGGTGAAGTTAGAAATATAGGTTTCCTAAAAATTATGATTTTTTTGTTTTCTTATTTGTTTTTTTGTTTTTTTTTTGTTTTTATTTATTGTTACTTAACGAAAAAGTCTAAATATGGATAGGTATTTATATCTATATATATAGGCGTAGGAGTGGCTGTGTGGTAAGTAGCTTGCTTACCAACCACATGGTTCCGGGTTCATTTCCACTGCGTGGCACTGGGCAAGTGTCTTCAACTATAGCCTCGGGCCGACCAAAGCCTTGTGAGTGGATTTGGTAGACGGAAACTGAAAGAAGCTTGTCGTATATATATGTATATATAATTATGTGTGTGTGTATGTTTGTGTGTCTGTCTTTGTCTCCTCAACATCACTTGACAACCGATGGTGATGTTTTTACGTCCCCGTCACTTAGCGGTTCGGCAAAAGTGACCGATAGAATATAAGTGCTAGGATTACAAAGAATAAGTCCTGGGGTCGATTTGCTCGACTAAAGGCGGTGCTCCAGGATGGCCACAGTCAAATGACTGGAACAAGTAAAAGAGTAAAAGAGTAAAAGAGTATGTATATATATACATATATATTTATATATATATATATATATATATATATATATATATATATATATATATATATACAGAGAGAGAGAGAGAGGATGAAGTGAAAAGGAAGTTAAGAAACGTACGTTAGTCACTATGTACGAGACGAACAGCTTCTTGGCCAAATCTTGAATATCTCAAAATGAGCCATATGTCGGAATAAAATAAAAAAGAATTCACCGTTAAAAATACTTTTTGTGCCTAAGCAATCTATAACCAGTACTGACTAGTACTAAATTACCGTTGAAAGGCAGTAGAATGGTAATATAATGATTTGTGCCAAGGCGACGAGCTAGCACAACAGTGAGCACACCGAACAAAATGCTTAGCGGCATTTTGCCTGTTATTACATTCTGAGGTCAAATTCTATCGAGTTTGACTTCTTTCGTCCTTTTGCGGTCGACCAAAGAATTATCAGTTAAGCACTGGAGTCGATGTGATCGACTTAACCCGTCCCTGAAATTGCTGGCCTTGTGCTAAAATTTGAAATCAGGTAATGAGCCGTCCCATATCTTATTGTTTACTCCCTTTCAGTCATTGAACTGCGGCCATATCGGAACGCAGCTTTAAAAGGTTTAGTTGAACAACTCAAACCCAAGCTGGCAGAATCGTTAGCAGGCCGGGCGAAATGCTTAGCGGTGTTTCGTCTGCCGCTGCGTTCTGAGTTCAAATTCCGCCGAGGTCGACTTTGCCTTTCATCCATTCAGGGTCGATAAATTAAGTACCAGTAAATTTCAGGCCTTGTGCCTATAGTAGAAAGGATTATTACTCTCTTTTGCTCAACCGCTAGATTACGGGGACATCAACATACCAACGCCGGTTGTCAAGCCGTGGTGGGGGACCATGTGTCGCTCTGAAGATTAGTCGGTTACTTCTCATATTTGGCTTCCATATCTGTGCCCTTCGATCTAAGGGTACTCAAATATATTTATTTGTATATATTTGTATATATTTGTATACCCTATATGTGTTAATATTGATGTAACATGTAGTATATAATTAATAAGATTATGAAACACTTGTAAACGTATGGAATAAAATGTACTCTCTCACACCACTTCTCTTTTCTGCTCTATGCGTGTTTGCTTGTCTTAATGTGTGTGTGTATGTGTGTGTGTATGTGCGTGCGTGTGCGTGCGTGTGTGTATGCGTGCGTGCATCTTTTAGTTGTTTCAGTCATTAGACTATCTCAAGGTGCCACGCAGTGGGACTGAACTCGAAACCATTTAGTTGGGAAGCAAGCATCTTACCACACGGCCACGCAAAACATATAACACAGCTTATTCTGTTATCATTCGACTGTTTTCTAACAGCAATTTGATGATAGTTTTAATTATACATTGTTAAGATGCAAAAAAAAGAAATATTTTTAGCAGTGAAAATTTTCCTATTTTACTCTCAGATGTTGCTAATTTTATGATATTTAATATGCAATAGGCGAGGTTTGGCTAGTTTAACTCTTCGCCTCCTACACAATGAGTAATATAGGTTTCTGTACTTCCTTTTCGTGTTTAAATTTCTCATCTGCCATTTTGTTCTTGCAATTGTTGTAGTAAATATTGCGATTCAAAATACCGCGGATAGCTTTATGAACTACCTTGTTTTATATACAACTACAGCTCTTTGTCTCTCTGTCTCAAATTCAAGACAGTGTCAAGATTTCGCTGAAATCAACATAAAATTAATTCATTCACAGCAACTTCTAAAGATTATCAAACGAACTTAAAAATTCCTATGCATGTGACGAAACACTCATACACACATACACACATATACATATGTATATAATAAGGGTGACCTGTTAGAAATTTTTCAACCGAAAAACAAAAATGTACACGTCCCTGAAACAACCGAGGGCGCTATAAAGCACTAGTATTGCAAGAAACAACAGTTAAAGCAACTCATAGCCACAATAGACACCATTTTATTGACTGACAAGGGAGGCAAGCTCTCTAAGCACCGAGCATGGCCAGATCACCAGTGATTTCGCTTTTACATTAATGCTCGTCAGTGGCTGTTACCGGCATCTTGGGTTAAACTCAACTCGCCTTGTCACCTTATAAGATAGATCACCGTTGAAATCATAGGCTGGTTTCATAAATAGTAAAGGTGTAGATCATAAACAATAAGGCTGGATTGTTAGCAATTTTTCAACCGAAAGGCAAAACTATATACGTCACTAAATCTACCTAGGGGGCTATTCAGCACCAGTATTGCTAGAAATATATATTTATAATTGTATATATATATATATATGTGTGTGTGTGTGTGTGTGTGCGTGTGTGTGTGTGTGTGTGTGTGTGTGTGTGTGTGTGTATGGGAGAATTTACGAAAAAAAACAACAGACGAAGACAGGTGGTGTAAACAACAAATGGATGTATTAGTTTAACACTCGGGAATAGAGAAAGTCTTTGACGTTTCGAGCTACGCTCTTCAACTGAAAGGAACACAGAAAGAAATAAGGAGAGAAACAAGGAGAAAAAAATATAAATGTAGTGGTCAGCGATCTATCATGGCGAATGCCATGAGGCAATTAAAAACCAAAACCAACCTCCCTTGTTGTTGTAAAACAAATTTTTTGACCAGATCCCTGGGAAACCAATATTCTATGAAACTCAAAAAATTGTGTTAGCATCAACCGCCCACATTTTCAGGCCACTTTCCAGATAAGGAAATTAGCCGGCGCGCTAATAATAATAATACCAGCAATAATAATAATGGTTTCATATTTTTCCACAAAGGCAGCAATTTGAGGGGAGGGGATGAGTCGATTACATCCACCCCAGTGTTCGACTGGTACTTATTTTATCGACCCTTAAAGGATGAACGGTAAAATTCGACCTCAGCGGAATTTGAGCTCAGACGGCAAAGACAGAACGAATTGCCGCTAAGCATTTTGCCCGGCGTGCTAACGAGTCTGCCAGCTCACTGTGTTAATAATAATAATAATAATAATAATAATAATAATAATAGTAATAATAATAATTAAAGAAGTGATTTTAAATTCGCAAACGCAGGATAATGCTAATAATATAGCCTGAACAGGATAAGCTACCCCTATTTTGCAGAAAAAAATGTTGGCGGCCAGCCATAATAATAATAATAATAATAATAATAATAATAATAATAATAATAATAATAATAATAATAATAATATTAAGAAGAAGAAGAAGAAGAAGAAGAAGAAGAAGAAGAAGAAGAAGAAGAAGAAGAAGAAGAAGAAGAAGTAGACATGACCCAGTACACTTGGGACACCATTAATGATCTTTGCTGTTGGTCATTAAGCTTCGACAATAACAAAATGTTGGATTCTGTTTTTCTAAAATTCCTGTTTGAGTTAGTTTTTATCTTTTTTTGTTTTGTTTTGGTTTTTTGTGGGGTTTTTTTTTTAATCTGTCGAACCAGTCCACAATTTTTTTTTCCCCGCCCACAAAATATTTGGCGTTGTATACTTAGAACAGAGATGAATCATCATCATCATCATCATCTTCATTTTCATCATCATTATCATCATCATCATCACTATTATTATTATTATTATTATTATTATTATTATTATTATTATTATTATTATTATTATTATTATTATTATTATTATTATTATTATTATTATTATTATTATTACTGGTACTGCTGTATTCCATAAAGCTGCCTAATATGGCGATCGCTATCTTATTTACAATAGATAAACTTGCAAAAATTCCCTGGTGATACAACTGTGTTTGTACTATGTGGCAAAATTTGCGTCTGGGACCAAAACCAAGATAAAGAAACATTTATCATTAATAGGATTTTTAATCTTCAATCTTATTTATGGATTATATTTGTCTACTATAAAAGGCGTAAAAGCACTTAAGAAAATATTATGAAAGAATCTTTTGAGACTATGATGTAAAGATAACAGAACCAACCAGTTTGTCATAGAAACATTTTTGAAGTCCTTGTAAGTTCAATTTGTGATAGGACATTCGTGTCTTATATACCGTAACTGACAAAAGTGTTTACTGCTTTCCTACACGAACGCAAGCAGTCGAGGTTGTAGACAAAAGAATTGAAACTCTATACTGTAGTTTTCTCGATGTCGTCAATACAAAGGAAATAAAGTATACATAATAGATATATTATGCGTATAATGTTACCACCATTGTGTGAAAAGATGGATGCTATTATAAATTACCTTTCATAAGGCTAAAGTTTGATTTAAGCTGAACGAGCAGCGGAACTCTTAATGAAAATTAGCGTTTTTTTTTTTTTCCTATTACCATAATTGATTAGAACGAGTATTGAAAGACAACTAAAAACTACAAACAATTTTAAAGAAGTGAAATAAAACCAGGGCGTGTGTTCCTTAGTGAGATAGTGACCCTCTCGAAATACAGGAAAATGAGTTTCAACAAACGAGTTCATATCAAGCTCGTTATTTAAAACGCATTTTCTTATATTTCGAGAGAACCATTATATAAATAATAAACATGTGTACCATTTCTCTTCTTTTGTTTTTCACTATTATTAGTCAATCAATCAACCATGTAACAATTAACTGATTGTCCAACCAATCAGTTAACTTGCAAAGTTAACTGAGCTAGTTCTCCCCTCATCATTCACGATTTCTTCATCGGTGACATTTCCTCTCTATTCCAGCTCCTTTTCACGTCTAGCTGATTGATTGATCGATCGATCGATTGATTGATTGATTGATTGATTAACCGAACTAATAATCGAACAATTGGCAGTCGATTAGTTAACTGGTTAAATTACTCTCTTTTTGCTTTCTTTTACTTGTTTCAGTCATTTGACTGTGGCCCTCACTGGCGTAGGATCGCAGTTTCGATTCCCAGACCGGGCATTGTGAGTGTTTATTGAGCGAAAACACCTAAAGCTCCACCAGGTTCTGGAAGGAGGTGGTGGCGAACCCTGCTGTACTCTTTCATCACAACTTTCTCTCACTCTATCTTCCTGTTTCTGTTGTACCTGTATTTCAAAAGGCCATCCTTATCTCACTCTGTGTCGCGCTGAATGTCCCCGAAAACTACGTTAAGGGTACACGTGTCTGCGGTGTGCTCAACCACTTGCACGTTAATTTCACGAGCAAGCAGTTCCGTTGATCGGATCAACTGGAACCCTCGGCGTCGCAATTGTTGGAATGCCAGTTTGTACCCTGACGCATTGTTCCGCCTTTACACAACTACATTCTTAAAAGTTATTCCACACAATGATTCACCAAAACTACCCCCATTGTAATACTTATTTATCCACATCGTTCGGAATAAATCATGCAGTATCTCGTAGCTTCTAGATTTTGGAGATGTGATTGTTTATTCTTAGAATAACATTGTAGGATCGGGTACGGCTGTTCTGAACATAACACAAGATAGAATATTTGGGCCTGCGCCACAGAATTGCCTCTGAAAGTACGTCACACAAATAAGGAGCTTCAGCTCTTTAGCTGCTTATCTAAGAGAAGGTAACTCTACACACATCTGTTTCGTGGCGCTCGTATCATTTAGCACCAGACCAATAAAAGGTTTGAGGCTCAGAGAGTGGGACAGGATTTACACAAACCAAGCACACTATGATAATATTCATCGTGCAACGGTTTCAGCAATCCAAGACATAATCACTAACAACCATCACACATTCTTCATACGTTCAGTGACGATAGTGGAAAAAAGCGACGGGCATAGGTAAGGACTGTTACTGTAAGTCTTCAGTGTTGATCCTGCACACAGGCGGCCATTCGGTGATTGTCGTTTCCCACCGACATTGGAGCGAAACATTCAACTAAGAAGATTGTGCAGCTGTTTCTTGCTGAAAACTAATTCGATAAAGCCACGAGTGGGTCCTGAAGAAGAAATATAAAACGAAAGAAACCCAGAAGTATTCTGCTATATCAGCCGTCTTCGTTACTCTAAGGTTCCGCATATGTGTACGTGTATATGCTTCGCTGTGTGTGTGTGTGTGTGTGTGTGTGTACATATATGTTTATATTCTTGGGGATAAACGTATGTACAAATTTGTGTGTATATCCATATGTGTATACATTGCTGTATAGCCAATCATTGTATGTGGAGATATTTAAACCATATGTATATATATATATATATATGTATATATATATATATATATATATATATATATATATATATATATATATATATATATACATACACACACACAAACATACATACATATATATGTGCATACATACATATTCTTTTATTCTTTTATACATTTCAACCCTAAGGCTGTGGCCACACACACACACACACACACACACATATATATATATATATATATATATATATATATATATTTGTATATATATATATACACACACACACATACATAATGCATATATACATACATATATATATGTATATATATATAATACAATATAATACATACATATATATATATATATTTATATATACAATACATATATACACATGCACATATACACACGCACACGCAGTTGCATACCTCGTTGTGAATACATTAATTGTATAGCTTTATAAAGCTTCGCTATTGAACTAATATCATTAACCACTTCTGATATAAAAAGAAAACATCAGTTTTATCCAGCCATTCAACTGCTGTTTGTCTATCCAAAGTTAAGTTAATTCTTTACACATTTCGTTTTATGGTATACGCTTTGTTGTCTTATATATTTTATGATATTTTACTGTCCATTTTATTGAACATTTGCGTGGGTACAAGTCAATATTCATGAATCGATAAAACCACGTACATGCAACGCAAAGAAGACAAAACATAGTTACATGGTTTTTCCCAGCATGATAATGACGTGGACGATTGCTATTGGTTAAAATGAATTTGAACTAACCCACGGTGTTTCTATTATTTGATTTTTCATTGTCTCAGCATCTATTTTATTAGAAAGAAGCTAATGTCTGCATAAACAATGGCTGCTTCTATTCACTGACCACATACACTCCTACATACTCTCAGTAATTAGGTATAGATTGTAATTATGTAAATTATATCTACGTTTATTTCAGCGAAAGCATGTCTGTGTGGTTAAGAAGTGCGCTTTGCAACCACAGGCTTCCGAATTCGAGCCCACCGCGCGGCAACATCTTAGGTCGGTGTCTTCTACCATAGCCCCGGACCGGCTAATACCTTGCGAATGGGTTTGGTACATTGGCCCTATGTAGAAGCGCACTGTATATACATATATACATACATACATACATACATACATATGTGTGTGTGTGTGTGTGTGTGTTGAACAAATTTGAAGTTGAACTAGGAATTTTTCAACTAATTCACATATATATAAAAGGCATGCGTCTTCTGTAAATAAAATATTCATGATGAGTCTCTCAAAAAGAGATGGGAGTCCTAAATAAATGATTATCCAAAATCCTAACAACCGCCTTTTTTTTAATGTATAAAATCTGTACACCACTTCAAACAATCTATACACACATACGCACGCACCTACACGCACGCACACACACACACACGTACATGCGCACTCAAATATATATATGTATATATATATATATATATATATATATATATATATATACACACACACACACACACACACACACACACACACATATATATATATATATATATATATATATATATATATATACTGAGAGACACACACACGTATATGCACTCATACACATATATATACATATATTGAGAGAGAGCGAGAGAGAGAGAGAGAGAGAGAGAGAGAGAGAGAGAGAGAGAGAGAGAGAGAGAGACTTACATTGACAGACGTTCAGAGAACAGTTCCGTAGACCAATAAGACTGAGCGAAGAAAACGAAAACTGAAACAGAAGCAAGAAAACGATAAAAAGAATAATGGAGAAAAGAGAGATATAAAAAAGAATAGCAATAGGCAAAGAGTCACATAAAAACATCGAATGGATTTGCAGGAACGTAGTAACGTGTTTAGAAGAGGGTGGGTAGTTAGAGAAAACAGGAATAGGATAAAAGGGAGAAGTATCAGAGAGTTCTGAATTGAAAGACGACAATTTTCAGTAATATTTTATCAGCTTCGCTTTGTCAAATTGTAGCTACTTTCACTTTCGGCGATTAACAAGTTTTTCATTGTGTATATTGTTATTCTGGAATGTGGGTTTTTGATGTTATAGAATTATTTTTGTGCTGATCAAATAGTTTTGTTATCTCAAGGATATTGTCAATATTAGTCGAATGAAATACATATAAAACAGATATATTACGAATATAATGTTACCACCAATACGAGGACAGAATGGTTCAACTACACAGTACTTCTGATAAGGCTGAAATCTGTGCCAATCCCTTGGCAAGCAGCAGAATTGTAAATGAAAGTTAGCGTTATTCTTTGATTTATTGTTCACAGACGACACAAAAAAAAAATGTTTTTCATCGGGAATGTTGTTGTTGTTGATTTTGAAATGTGGTTTTGTGATATTTTGTGTTGATTAATTATTCTTGTGTTGTTCAATTTTGTGTTATTTTACGAGAATGTTGAAAGCGTAAGCTTGTCTTTGCAAGCGCTGAAATAAATTCTTCCTCAGCTACCAAACAAGATGAAAACGGTTATAGTTTAATCAATTAAAAGTTGTAACGTTATTAACAAAATTGCCTTAAAAGCGTACTAGAAAAATAGAGAGGTTATTGCTGTATGTTTTTTTGTTTTTTTTTTTCATAATACCGTACTTTAACTGCCATTCAGCTCTGATCATATACCTCTATAATCAAAGAGATTCCAGCCGTTCTCGTACTATTTTGATAGTATGTCAAACATTTATATGAGTGAACTATGTAGAGAGGACGTCACACATTTATGCGTGAAAGGAGTACATCATTTATACGAGTGGACTATATTGACAGCACATTCGTATTTACATGAGAAGACTGTGTTGAGAGTACGTCATACATTTACAATAGAGGTCTATATTGAGAGTACGAAATACTTATACGAGGGGAGCATATTGAAAGTACGCCTCACATTTTTACGAGATGGCTAAATCGAGTGTACGCGGAATTTGAACTCAGAACGTAACGTAATTTGAACTCAGAACGTAAGCATTTTGCCCGACGTGCTAACGATTCTGCCAGCTCACCACCCTTCGACGTATCTATATTAGCAATAACCTAGGTGGATGAAGTTCAAATTCCCTCTTTCACGAAATTCGAACGCAAAAAGTAGACATGTTCTTTATATATATATATATATATATATATATATATATATATATATATATATATATATATATATATATATATATATATATATATATATATATATATATATATATATATATATTTATAGCCGTTTGCGCCATTCCTCGTACTTTAAGTGTTATCTCGTCACAAATTCACAAACATTTAGGGCATTTTACAGTCGATTGAATGAACACTAAATAGACAACTGATTGATCATTTTGTTGATCTAGGAGAGAAGAAAAATCGATAATAATAGTATTGAGTTCGAAGCCAATCAATATTAAATGCCCAGCAGTCGTGTAAATCTATGCTATGTGGAAGAAGATAAGTGTAATGTTTCTAGTAGAAACCTTTGTCGTAAAGAGATATGTTTGTTTTGCTGAAAAATAGAGTGGGAGGGGAAAGACTGAGGAACAACTACATATATTATGTCTACAATATCATTATCAATTGTTTTTGCATGAAACGTCATAATTTTCCTTCCTTGTCTGACGTAATCAGATATGACATTGTCGCAGAAAATGTTATAATAGGAAGAATTTCGCCAGAGACCGAATGAGGACTTCTTTTTAAATGGTTCCCTTTCAAGTGAAGGGTTTCGACTTTTATGAAGAAATATTCCATCAACCCTCGGTTTTTCTGAAAACATTACAAAGGAATCACACACAAGCGTCAAAATGGATGCCCTCATAAGAGGAGGCTCCGCAATATTTATTGAATACTTAGTGGAAAGTCCTTCATATTATCTTCCATTTAAAGGTTTGACTGCAATTGAAACAGCTTCGGTGATCTTCGTCTATCTCGTTTATTTCGCTTTGCTTGTTGCTTTAGTACGATTAGGTTTCCGATCGCTCTTGTTTCTAACATTACTTTTGCTGTTAGATTCCTGTTTAGAGTTTGCTGAGCGCTCAGTATGCCCTACATTGCCAGTTACATACTTTGCATTTTTAACACAATCCAATCCAGAGAGAGATGAAAATCGGATGTGCAGTGTGCTGGAATATATTAACCGTAGAATATCAGTAAAACATATTCTCAAATGGATCATGGATCAGTGTGAAGATTTTGAAGTAAAAAATAGACTGTTATTAGCTATAGATTCGATATGAGAAGAATAAATTTAACGATAAAGTGAACTACCGCTAAAATAATTATTTATAAATGGCAATATACTGATTCATCTATATTTGTAAGTATGGTATAGATATATTTCTATTCACCCAAACATATATAAGTACATACATTCACGAAAACACACACGCAGAAACACACAAATATATCTACACACACACACACACACACACACACACACACACACACACACACACACACACACACACACACACACACACACACATATATATATATATATATATATATATATATATATATATATATATACATATATATATATATATACATATATACATATACACGCATATATATACACTTATATTCATATACATACATATATATACATATATACATATATACAAACATATATAAATACATACATATATATACATATATATACATGTATATATATATATATACATGCATATATACATGTATATATATATATATATATATCTTTATATATATATATATACACATATATATATATACATATATACATACATACATATATATATATATATATATATATATATATATATATACATATATATATATATACATATATACATACATACATATATCATCGTAAATATACAGGGATTAGCATTGAGTTGCTTCTCCAACATACTGAAAATTTAGAAATAGCAGTCAAAAAACTACTGATTCTAAACTACAAATTTTTCTCTAAATGGATGGCGATATTTATGGCGCACATAGAACAAAAAAAAAACAGAGTGAAAAGCAAAAACAAACCTGCCTTTAGTTAATTGGATACGAACGTTTCGCGGTTAAGATATTAATCTATTCCGTCTCATCAGCCCAATATTCTGATAAATCTGAAAGTGTCTCTAAACAAATTCACGGTAATTTCTGGCCATGCGACGCCAAAAATCAACGAGAAGAAAAGGCACTTACGAATTCATCGGCTAGCGAGTTCAGGCATCCCATCTCAAAAGAAATCCATTCCATGTGCGTCACAAAATAGTCCCGTATGAAAAAAAGTCCCGTGTGAAGGGATTACGGTTTAACCATCTAACTTAGAGGTATCAAATATAAATTATACAAGAATAAGGGCAGGGAATCGTCAATTAGTAATAGAATTAATAATTAACAATTTTGCCAAGTAGTTCAGTATGAAAAAAACCTTTATCGGTAAAATCATTTATCATCGTAAATATACAGGGATTAGCATTGAGTTGCTTCTCCAACATACTGAAAATTTAGAAATAGCAGTCAAAAAACTACTGATTCTAAACTACAAATTTTTCTCTAAATGGATGGCGATATTTATGGCGCACATAGAACAAAAAAAAACAGAGTGAAAAGCAAAAACAAACCTTACATATATATATATATATATATATATATATATATATATATATACTTCGTTTTTGGATTTGGTTTGCAAGATTCTTTATGTGAGTTCGTGTGTTGAAGCATATTCTGTTGTGTCTGGAGAGTCATTTTCTTTTGTGCCTTATAATTTAATATACTCAGCGGTAAAATTTCCACTTATTTCTTATTTTTATATTTATGTTTTTATAAAAATAAAGAAATAAAAAGAAATAAGTAGAAATTTTATCGCTGAGTGTGTTAAATTATAAGGCGCAAAAAGAAAATGACTCTCCCCAGACACAACAGTATATATATATATACATGGCAACACCATATAATCTGCGTTGACCAAAAGCAACCTGTCTTCTGGTAGCCATCTTGTACTTCCCGCATCTTTCCATTCGATAATCTAAAGCCTGGAAAAGATGGGCTTCCGTGTTAGAGATCTATGAAACTTAAAACCGCATGTTTGTATGTATGTATGTATGTATATTAGAGGGAAGAAAAGGGCAACAAAAACTAAGGCTGGACAAGTATCTGAACTCATTTATAATATTTGATTTGAGTAAGGCGGCGAGCTGGCAAAAACATTAACACGCCGGGCGAAATGCTTAGCGGCATTTCGTTTGCTGTTACGTTCTGAGTTCAAATTCCGCCGAGGTCGACTTTGCCTTTCATCCTTTCGGGGTCGATAAATTAAGTACCAGTTACGCACTGGGGTCGATGTAATCGACTCAATCCATTTGTCTGTCCTTGTTTGTCCCCTCTATGTTTAGCCACTTGTGGGCAATAAACAAACAAGAAACGTTAGCACGCTGGACGAAATACTTGGCGGTATTTCATCTGCTGTTAGGTTCTGAGTTCAAATTACGCCGAGGTCGACTTTGCCTTTTATCCTTTCAGTGTCAGTAAATTAAGTAATCGACTGGCTCGCTCCCCATAATTTCGGGCCTTATGCCTAGAGTAGAAAAGAATATGTAATTTGACTAAATATTACTGACCACTGAATTAAATATTCTTTCTGATCACACCGAACCTAGAATTCATCTATTAATTTAATAGCCATAAATGCCTTCCTCTTTCACTTTACCAAAACCTTGACGCCTGACCCCTCAATCCGAACCGACCCTAATGAATGATAGTGGCATCTCATCTTTATCTTTATATTTGATTTTGATTTTCATTACTTTCGCTTTCATTCATTCTTTCCCGCACCTATCCCATTCCTTTCTTTCCTCTCTTTCTTCTCTTTTCTCTTCCTTCGGCCACAGCCCATATCTGTCTATCATGTCTGTCTGTCTGTCTGTCTCATCCTATATACACACGTGGACCATTTTCATACTAAATAACCACATAATCTATTCCTTCAACATTATTCTTTTATTCTGGAGCACCGCCTTTAGTCAAGCAAATCGACCCCAGGACTTATTCTTTGTAAGCCTGGTATCTATTCTATCGGTGTCTCTTGCAGAACCGCTAAGTTACGAGGACGTACACACATCGGCATCGGCTGTCAAGCAATATTGGAGGGACAAACACAGACACACAAACATATACATACATATACATACATACATACATATATATATATATATATATATATATATATATATATATATATATATATATATATATATATATATATATATATATATATATATACGACGGGCTTCTTTCAGTTTCTGTCTACCAGATCCACTCACAAGGATTTGGTCGGCCCGAGGCTATACTAGAAGACACTTTCCCAAGGTGCCACGCAGTGGGACTGAACCCAGAACCATGTGGTTGGTAAGCAAGCTACTTACCACGCAGTCACTCCTGCGCCTATTATGTCAACATTCAAAATACTGCCAAAATACTTCCTGGATTTACCTGGGATCACACTTAAGGACCGGGTTTCTTTCGAAGTGTTATTTGTAGCTTTCGTCTCACCAGATCTAGCTAATCCATCGTTTCTGTATAATCCGACAGCTATGGATGAGAATTTGTTTTTAGTTAAGTGTCTCTAATATGTATAGCTAGCAGTGTCGTATAACTGTGTCACATCACATGGTCCCATACTTTTAAGCCTTGCTTATGTGTGTTCTTATATCAATAGTAACTGATGGATTTTGTGTTACAGGAGAAAATTTGTGATTTGTTGCTTTGTCTCTAAAATTGCTTGAAGTTTTAGTGTTATTATTTGGGGTTATTTTTTACGAGATTTTTTTTATATTAGTGTTTGCAAATAAGCTGCGGAGTTTTATTTATCGAAATCTGTCTTCTATTTATAATTTGTGAAAAAATGCTTCTTTATTAATATTATGAAGTATTGCCTGAACAGCAAATAAGATCCGCATCTCTTCGAGCACACACGTATATCAAAGAACTACTTGAACACGAGATCTGAGATTATGGAGAAATATAAGCACTTCGAGAAGTATTTTCTGTGCCATTTCTGTTATTTTTAACATCACATTTGATATAATTTTGGTGGTGGTGGTGGTGGTGGTGAATTTGGGGATGATGATGACTTAAACAGTTCAGAATTTGCATGACAACCGGGGATATAAAACTCAGAACTAGAATATTTGAACTTTTAGGATAAAAAGCTATTATAATTTGACACTCTCTTTTATTTATTTCTATTTTTTCAAAGTTAGCTACATTGAAGTCCTTGCATTTCACAGTTTTCTCTCTCTCTCTCTCTCTCTCTCTCTCTCTCTCACACACACACACACACACACACACACACACACACATAATATGCCGGTTCGAATGAAATTAGCTATTGTGTAGACCTAAAGAGATGATAGTGGCAAGCAAATAACCAGCACCTAACGAATTGTGTGCGAGGAATCGTCGGAAAAAATACATACGCTGATGAAGACACGGATGGCAAATTATTTTATTTGTTCATTGATGTTGAAACCTAGGTGCATAGGTAACTACTGAAATGTTTTTATTTTTCATCTCCTTCGAAATTACTCTTATCCGTGGTTTGGGCTTTAACTTCTCTTTTCAGCATGCAAAGTGTCCTGTTAAGTTCTCTTTTGTGTATAGAAAGGCACACTAATTTTATATGAAAAATATGTTGTCTATTGACTCTATTATGTATGCTGGCCACTGATAGAAAAGTTTTCTAAATTTTCAACCCTTTATATATTTTCATAGTAAAATTTTCATAATTTTGAATAACGTTGGTACGTAATTTTTCATTTGCTGCCGACTATAACTGCGCTTGCGCGGTGGATTTGAAACATCATAATGTATATAGATGGAATATATGCGTCTTCAATGTTCCACAAATGTAGATTAATTATAGCGCCTATGCTGAT